>NC_053433.1:40298162-40365842 GCF_007990345.1 Gossypium hirsutum
TCTGAGTATAGCGCTTCAAAAATCATATCTTGAGTTTCCAACTCGAAAATTAGTTTTGTGATTTTCCCTGAAACTAGACTCATGTCCCACCTATGTATTTTTTTCTAGAATTTTTGGTCGGGCCAATTAGTACAGTTTATTAGTCAAAGTCTCCATGTTACAGGGGTCGACTACACTGACCTTTTCCCATTACGACTGGGATATCTCTCTGCACAGAGCTTCAATACTAATGCCGTTTGTTTCTATGGAAACTAGACTCAGAGAGGAATCCATACATACATGGTATGACCCCTAATTATCTCTGGTCAATTTATAGTGAATTTCCAAATGCGGAACAGTGAATCCAGAAACTGTTCTGGCCCTGTTCCACAAGAACCCGAATATCTCTTTCTGTACTGTTCCTATAATTGTTTCGTTACTTCCATATGAAAGTAGATTCATCAAGGTTCGATTACATAATTTATTCACTATTTAATTCCACTCCTACGAATTTATGTGATTTTTCAATTCTACACCACTGTTGCTGTCAAAATCTGTTTTCAAGATAAACTTTACCTATTTTGTGGTTACCATGGACCAACTAGGGTTTTGCCATACATAGGTCCACATGTGATCATATTTAGCCATTCCAATGGCTGATCATTAGCCCAACATTTCCATTTCAAACCATAGTCACATCGTGAAACCATATATATACATACATAAACACAAATGGTCTAATGCCATACTCCACTTTTACAAGCCATTTTCGCATGGCTTTACACACATACATCACAAAAGAACTTAAACAACAGGGGGTAGTCCTATACATGCCATATCCAGAGTTCAACTAAAAGAGTACCAAAAGAGCTTGATAGTGTAGATGACTTCGACTTCGCTGATCCCGAATCCGATAGCTAACGAACAAAATCTATAAAACAGAGAGCCAAAGCAACCGGGTAAGCATTTTAAGCTTAGTAAGTCTCAAGTAATGAAATCGGCTTTGACTACAGTATTACATTCACATAGCTAACTAAATCACTTTATTAACACACATTCTCATAATCATACTTACTTCACACTTCATCAACATAGATACACAAGGTATCAACCTTTCTAAAAGCCGAAAATTCGTTAGCCGATCGCACGAATACTATTTAAAACGAACCGACTTTTCCAATGCACATGCAAACATACCTTATCATTCGGGTTGGTCAAGCATAATTATTAAATTAGTTACAGCACAAAACGCTCACATTCAAACCCAAGTTTCTTCGGTATTTAACCGAATACAGCCGCAAACACATTTGCCTTCGGGTCTTAACCCGGACATATCAACTCGCATAATTGCCTTCGGGTCTTAGCCCGGATATATCATCTCGCATAATTGCCTTCGGGTCATAGCCCGGATATATCAACTCGCATAATTGCCTTCGGGTCTTAGCCCGGATATATCAACTCGCATAATTGCCTTCGGGTCTTAGCCCGGATATATCAACTCGCATAATTGCCTTCGGGTCTTAGCCCGGATATAATCCAATGCTCATGCACACATATATCAATAATCATAACACATCCATATCATTTCTTCGTTACTAAGGCTCAAACACAAAACATTTATTAAACCTTTCAATTTTCGGCTCAGTAGCCACACACAAAGAGCATGATTTCAATTGGCTTTATAAGATAGTCTCTAAGCACATTCGACTATCCGTCATAGTATGACTATTCATTTCAATATAATTCAAGTAGGGTCATTACTCGAAGACTTACCTCAAATGTCGTCGAACGACTTCAACGGCTATTCAATTACTTTTTCCTTCCCTTTATCGGATCTAGTTCCCCTTTGCTCTTGAGCTTAAGTTCAACAAAATTTAAAATAGTCATTAATCGACTATTCAAGTATTACTTTCAGAATAATATATATATTGATCCGACTTTCACACACATAGATTATAGTAAGCTTTATATTAATCAATAAATAATTCATCGGCAAACTTTCATTAATGTTTACAACAAAATCACATATTCACTACGAGCTGTTTTCCTGAGCAGTAGTTACTAAATTACTTATAACTGGAGCTACTAAACTCCAAATCACTTGCCGTTAATTTTCCCTGAATATAGACTCGTATATCTTCCATCCATAAAATTTTCAGAATTTTAGGCTTGGCCAATCAATACCAGATTTTTCTTAAAGTTTCCCCTGTTCACTGTTTGACTATTCTGACCACTCTTCACTACGAATCCAATTTCTCACTTTACAGAATTCAAAATGTGTTGTATTTGATCTCATTAGAAACTAGACTCATTAAGGAGTCTAAGCATATAAATTTTATCTTATAATCATTTTTGTACAATTTATAATGATTTTCTAAAAACAGAACAGGGAATCCAGCAGTCATTATGACTCAGCCCCACAATGCTTCAAATATCTCAAGATCGGTAACTCTTTTGTTTTTATAGTTTCTTTTGTAAGAAAATAGACTCTTCAAGCTTTAATGACATAATTCACTCAGCTTCTAATTCAACTCCTATAATTTATGGCGATTTTCCAAAATCACCTTACTGCTGCTGTCCCCAAACAGATTATCACCAAATCAAATACTAACATTAGCATTTCACCTTAATAGCTAGCTTACCAAGCCTTGATTTAACATATAATTCACACATATCACATTCAGCTATATATATATACATTTATCATATTTATTATTAACAAAGTATGCTCATGACAAATTTACTCCCAATCGCATCTCAAAATTCATCAAGCTTAGAACACATTTACTAATTAAATTCGGTAGTTTAATCACTTTGCTAACCACTTATACATATAATTCAATTCAACATTATAACCCATTATCACTCATTTAGCCGATTATAGAGAATTAAACATAATATCTCTAGGATATACTCTACATGGCCGAATACACTACATTAATTTCCAACATTACCTAGGTAATTACCTATAGGTTCTTATACCTTAAATTCACACATTTAGCCTTTTAATGCCTATTGATCAATCCTTTGGTCCTATCAAGAACCATTTAACATGCAAGGAACATAATCATAGAGGAAGAAATTTACATTCTAAATAGGCTCAATCTTTGACCGAATGTACTAGGCTCCTCTAAGCCACTCATCCAAAAATCTTTACCCCATTCTAGTCACTCTCCCATTGTTCCATACAACATGAAATAACCCCTAATTCCAACACTTAATCATTTGGCATATTGCTCAATTCACCATAAGAAATCTCAACTTTCTTGACATTACCAAGAGTGCATCCACCATTTAACTTAGCATATTATAAAGCCAAATCAACAAATTCAAAGCTTACCTCCTAATAGCTAAAGATGAATGCCGAATTGCTCTAGGTAAGTTTTCCCCTTCCTTTTTTTCTCCTTGTTTCGGCTTGAGGGAGGTATGAGAAGAAGATGAACACCATCCTCCTTCTTCTCTTTTATTTAATTCCTTTTATTTCAATTATTAAATCATTTGTTAATACAAAATTATTTTAATTTTTGAATTAGTGGAGCATATTCTTTCCTTGGCCGGCCACTATATTTAACATGGGTAAATTGACATGCAAAACCACTCCTTTCAATGCATGTACTATTAGACCATTGTAAATTAGCCTCTCACTTTCCAACAAAGTTTCATATAAGTCCATATAAAAAAAATTCACATAAAGATGATCAAATTAATGCATGAAACTTTCACACATGCAATTACTCACATCATAAACACAGAATATAATTTTTAATTATTTATAAGACTCGGTTTCGTGGTCCCGAAACCACTTTTCGACTAGGGTCAACTTTGGGCCGTCACAACTCTCCCCCACTTAAGAAATTTTCGTCCCCGAAAATCTTACCGGTAAATAGGTTTGGGTATCGTTCTTTCATCGAGCTCTCGGTCTCCCAAGTAGCTTCCTCGATCCCGTGTTTGAGCCATAACACCTTTACTAGCGGAACTCTTTTGTTTCGCAACTCCTTTACTTCACGAGCTAGGATACGCATCGGTTCTTCTTCATAGCTCATGTCGACTTGAATTTCAACCTCCGATGGGCTAATTATGTGCGATGGATCAGATCGATAGCGTCGAAGCATCGAAACATGAATGACGTCATGAATCTTTTCAAGCTCCGGGGGCAAAATCAATCTATACGCAACCGGGCCAACTCGTTCGGAGATTTCGTACGGCCCAATGAATCTTGGGCTCAACTTGCCCTTACGGCCGAACCTGAGTATCTTTTTCCAAGGTGAAACCTTAAGGAACACTTTGTCTCCCACCTGATACTCGATGTCTTTTCGTTTCAAATCTGCGTACGATTTCTGACGATCCGTGGCTATCTTCAGACTTTCACGGATTACCTTTACTTTCTGTTCAGCATCTCTAATCAAATCAACTCCGAAAATTTTACTTTCACCGAGCTCGGTCCAAAACAATGGTGTACGGCATTTACGACCGTACAAAGCCTCGTAGGGTGCCATCTTAATACTTGACTGAAAACTATTGTTGTAAGCGAATTCAATCAAAGGTAAGTACCGTTCCCATGAACTACTGAACTCGAGGATGCAACATCTCAACATATCCTCAAGTATCTGAATTATCCGCTCGGATTGACCATCTGTTTGTGGATGAAAAGCGGTGCTAAAATGCAGCTTGGTACCCAAAGCTTCTTGCAATTTCTTCCAAAATCGCGAGGTGAATCTCGGATCTCTATCCGACACAATAGAAATCGGTACCCCGTGTAATCTCACAATCTGAGAAACATACAATTCAGCTAGTTTATCCAATGAAAAATCCGTACGCACGGGGATAAAGTGAGCCGACTTAGTTAGTCTATCGACAACAACCCATATCGCATCCTTCTTACTTGCTGACAAAGGCAGTCCGGACACAAAGTCCATTGTGACTCGATCCCATTTCCACTCGGGTATCATGATCGGCTGGAGTAATCCTGAAGGCACTTGATGTTCCGCTTTCACTTGTTGACATATTAAACATCTCGAAACAAAGTCAGAGATGTCCCGTTTCATACCATGCCACCAAAATTGACGTTTCAAATCGTTGTACATTTTCGTACTCCCCGGGTGAATTGACATTCGGCTACAATGGGCTTCGTTCAGAATCATCGAAATGAGTTCCGAATTCCTTGGAACACACAAACGATTTCTGAACCTCAAACAATCATCGTCATCAATTTGAAACTCTGATCCCTCGTTCGGAAAACACTTAGCCCGTTTTGCAACCAATTCATCATCGACTTTCTGAGCTTCACGAATTTGGTGAGTCAATAATGGTTTAGCTTTTAATTCAGCTACTAACACACTGTCTGGTAGAATAGACAAATGCACGTTCATCGCTCGTAAAGCAAACAATGACTTCCGGCTTAAGGCGTCCGCAACCACGTTAGCCTTTCCCGGGTGGTAATCAATGACAAGCTCGTAATCTTTCAACAACTCAAGCCAACGTCTTTGTCGCAGATTCAAGTCTCGTTGAGTCATCAAATATTTGAGACTTTTGTGATCCGAAAATACATGGCACTTCTCACCAAACAGATAATGTCGCCATATTTTTAAAGCAAACACGATGGCAGCTAGTTCGAGATCATGGGTCGGATAATTCCTCTCGTGTGGCTTCAATTGTCTCGATAGCATAGGCCACGACTCGACCTTCTTGCATCAATACGCAACCCAACCCAAGTAGGGATGCGTCACTATAGATGACAAACTCTTTACCTGATTCGGGTTGCACCAAAATTGGAGCTTCAGTCAAATGAGTTTTCAGTTGGTCGAAACTTTTCTGACATTTCTCCGTCCACTCGAACTTAACATCCTTTTGAAGTAGCTTCGTCATTGGTGTGGCTATCATCGAGAAACCTTTCACAAATCGTCGGTAATAACCGGCGAGCCCCAAAAAGCTCTGAACTTCAGTAACATTTCTCGGAGGTTTCCAGTCAAGTATGGCTGAAATTTTGTTCGGGTCAACTCGAATACCCGACGCGGATACCACATGACCCAAGAAGCTAACCTCTCTTAACCAGAACTCACACTTACTGAACTTAGCATATAACTGCTTATCCCGTAAAATTTGCAACACTAGTCTCAGGTGCTCAGTATGTTCGGTCTCATCTCTTGAATAGACCAAGATGTCATCAATGAACACAACTACGAACCGATCCAAATATGGTCTGAAGATCCGATTCATCAAATCCATAAATACTGCCGGGGCATTAGTGAGCCCAAACGGCATCACTAAGAATTCGTAGTGACCGTACCTCGTTCTGAAAGCAGTTTTGGGTACGTCTGAATCTCGAATCCGCAACTGATAATAACCCGATCTCAAATCTATTTTTGAGAACACTGAGGCCCCCTTTAGTTGATCAAACAAATCATCGATACGCGGTAGTGGATATTTATTCTTTATCGTCACTTTATTCAGTTGACGATAGTCAATGCACAACCTCATGGTTCCGTCCTTCTTTTTCACGAACAATACTGGTGCACCCCAAGGTGAGAAACTTGGCCGAGCGAAACCTCTATCCGTCAATTCTTGCAGCTGAGCTTTCAACTCTTTTAACTCGGTTGGTGCCATACGATACGGAGCTATCGAGATCGGCGTAGTCCCAGGTACAAGCTCAATACCAAACTCTACCTCCCGAACAGGTGGTAAACCCGGTAATTCTTCCGGAAAAACATCCAGGTATTCACAAACCACCGGCACAGATTCGGGTTTCTTTTCTAATTCTTTGTCATCAAGCACATATGCAAGGTATGCTTCGCACCCTTTTCTTACATATTTCTGTGCCAACATTGCTGATATTACAGCTGGTATCCCCTCCAAGTCCGCGGACTCAATTCAGACTACTTCGTTGTTTGCGCACCTCAAATCAATAGTCTTGCTCTTGCAATTCACAATCGCATCATGCGCGGTCAACCAATCCAACCCAAGGATAACATCAAATTCATCAAACGGCAACAGCATCAAGTCCGCCGGAAAACAAGAACCTCGAATTTCCAGGGGACATTTCTTACACACTTTGTCGACAAGCACATAACGACCCAAGGGATTTGACACCCGAATTACAAACTCAGTAGACTCAATAGGTAAAGTCTTACTGGATGCTAAGGTTTCACATATGTAAGAATGAGTAGAACCGGGGTCAATCAAAGCAATTACATTAGTATCAAAGAGAGTAAAAGTACCGGTAATAACATCAGGTGAAGAAGCATCCTCGCGGGCACGTATAGCATATGCTCTAGCAGGTGCACGAGCCTCGGATCTGGTCGTAGCATCTCTAGATCCTCTCTGACCACCACTAGCATTGCCCATATTTCTAGATGGTCTACCTCGAGCAGTGGTAGCACCCGGTTTCCCACTCTGATTTACATTCTGTTCGGACAGCCTCGGGCAATCTTTAATGAAGTGGTCCACTGATCCGCACTTGTAACAGGAGCGGTCATGGAATCTACAACTCCCCAAATGCCATTTACCGCAATGTTGACATTCCGTTCGGCCTCGACGTTCATTCCCAACACTGGCGACTGAAGTGCCTCGTGTACCCACAGGGGGTCGATCACGATCTCGTCTAAAAAGGCCCGAAGTGCTTTTAGACCGGCCCACATCATCTCGAAATTTCTTCGATGCCTGTTGAAGAGACTTTCCCGAGAATCTTTTACGAAACTCCCCGGTTCCCACATCAACTTTTTGTTTTTCCTTTCTAAGCTCTTCGGCTTTACAAGCTCGCTCGACAAGTACTACGAACTCTCGTATTTCAAGAATGCCAACGAACATTTTTATATCTTCATTCAGCCCATCTTCGAAGCGTTTACACATGACAGCCTCGGACGAAACACATTCCCGAGCGTATCTACTAAGTCTAACAAATTTTCGCTCGTAATCAGTAACTGACATAGAACCTTGCTTAAGCTCGAGAAATTCCTTCCGTTTTTGATCAACAAATCTCTGACTGATATACTTTTTCCGAAACTCAGTTTGGAAAAACTCCCAAGTTACTTGCTCCCGGGGCACAACAGAAGTCAGAGTACTCCACCAATAGTAGGCAGAATCACGTAGCAAAGAGATAGCACACTTTAGGCATTCATCGGGTGTACAAGATAGCTCATCGAGTACCCGGATAGTGTTGTCCAACCAAAATTCAGCTTGCTCGGCATCGTCGCTATCCGTAGCTTTAAATTCAGTAGCCCCATGTTTTCGGATTCGGTCAACTGGGGGCTTATTTGACCTTATTTGGTCAGTTACCGGAGGTATTGTAGGTGCGGGGGTGGTGTTTGTCGGGAATGGAGGTTGTGGAACAGCCGTATTAGTTCGAATGTATTGGTTGAACCAATCATTCATCACGCTATAGAAAGCTTGTCTAGCTTCATCATTCGGGTTACTCGCATTAGGTTGAGAGTCCACCGGCGCTGTCCCTTGTGCGGGAGCAGGCGCTACACTCTCAAGATCATCAGCTACCGCTCGGTTGGGATCGGGATCCATTACTATAAATAAACACATTTGCAAATGTCAGAAATCACCACACTATCAATTAATCACATAAAATGGCATGTATAGCTAGACCCCAACACATTACGGTAGTCCTAGAATCGACTAAACCGTAGCTCTGATACCAATCAATTGTAACACCCCGAACCCGACACCGTCACCGGAGTCGAATACGAGGTGCTGACAGACTTTTTAAAAAATTTTCCAGACACTGCCCAGTCTGAGTACTAGTCGCTTCAAAAATCATATCTTGAGTTTCACAACTCGAAAATTAGTTTTGTGATTTTTCCCTGAAACTAGACTCATGTCCCCACCTATGTATTTTTTTCTAGAATTTTTGGTCGGGCCAATTAGTACAGTTTATTAGTCAAAGTCTCCCATGTTACAGGGGTCGACTACACTGACCTTTTCCCATTACGACTGGGATATCTCTCTGCACAGAGCTTCAATACTAATGCCGTTTGTTTCTATGGAAACTAGACTCAGAGAGGAATCCATACATAAATGGTATGACCCCTAATTATCTCTGGTCAATTTATAGTGAATTTCCAAAGGCAGAACAGTGAATCCAGAAACTGTTCTGGCCCTGTTCCACAAGAACCCGGATATCTCTTTCTGTACTGTTCCTATAATTGTTTCGTTACTTCCATATGAAAGTAGATTCATCAAGGTTCGATTACATAATTTATTCACTATTTAATTCCACTCCTACGAATTTATGTGATTTTTCAATTCTACACCACTGTTGCTGTCAAAATCTGTTTTCAAGATAAACTTTACCTATTTTGTGGTTACCATGGACCAACTAGGGTTTTGCCATACATAGGTCCACATGTGATCATATTTAGCCATTCCAATGGCTGATCATTAGCCCAACACTTCCATTTCAAACCATAGTCACATCGTGAAACCATATATATACATACATAAACACAAATGGTCTAATGCCATACTCCACTTTTACAAGCCATTTTCGCATGGCTTTACACACATACATCACAAAAGAACTTAAACAACAGGGGGTAGTCCTATACATGCCATATCCAGAGTTCAACTAAAAGAGTACCAAAAGAGCTTGATAGTGTAGATGACTTCGACTTCGCTGATCCCGAATCCGATAGCTAACGAACAAAATCTATAAAACAGAGAGCCAAAGCAACCGGGTAAGCATTTTAAGCTTAGTAAGTCTCAAGTAATGAAATCGGCTTTGACTACAGTATTACATTCACATAGCTAACTAAATCACTTTATTAACACACATTCTCATAATCATACTTACTTCACACTTCATCAACATAGATACACAAGGTATCAACCTTTCTAAAAGCCGAAAATTCGTTAGCCGATCGCACGAATACTATTTAAAACGAACCGACTTTTCCAATGCACATGCAAACATACCTTATCATTCGGGTTGGTCAAGCATAATTATTAAATTAGTTACAGCACAAAACGCTCACATTCAAACCCAAGTTTCTTCGGTATTTAACCGAATACAGCCGCAAACACATTTGCCTTCGGGTCTTAACCCGGACATATCAACTCGCATAATTGCCTTCGGGTCTTAGCCCGGATATATCATCTCGCATAATTGCCTTCGGGTCATAGCCCGGATATATCAACTCGCATAATTGCCTTCGGGTCTTAGCCCGGATATATCAACTCGCATAATTGCCTTCGGGTCTTAGCCCGGATATATCAACTCGCATAATTGCCTTCGGGTCTTAGCCCGGATATAATCCAATGCTCATGCACACATATATCAATAATCATAACACATCCATATCATTTCTTCGTTACTAAGGCTCAAACACAAAACATTTATTAAACCTTTCAATTTTCGGCTCAGTAGCCACACACAAAGAGCATGATTTCAATTGGCTTTATAAGATAGTCTCTAAGCACATTCGACTATCCGTCATAGTATGACTATTCATTTCAATATAATTCAAGTAGGGTCATTACTCGAAGACTTACCTCAAATGTCGTCGAACGACTTCAACGGCTATTCAATTACTTTTTCCTTCCCTTTATCGGATCTAGTTCCCCTTTGCTCTTGAGCTTAAGTTCAACAAAATTTAAAATAGTCATTAATCGACTATTCAAGTATTACTTTCAGAATAATATATATATTGATCCGACTTTCACACACATAGATTATAGTAAGCTTTATATTAATCTATAAATAATTCATCGGCAAACTTTCATTAATGTTTACAACAAAATCACATATTCACTACGAGCTGTTTTCCTGAGCAGTAGTTACTAAATTACTTATAACTGGAGCTACTAAACTCCAAATCACTTGCCGTTAATTTTCCCTGAATATAGACTCGTATATCTTCCATCCATAAAATTTTCAGAATTTTAGGCTCGGCCAATCAATACCAGATTTTTCTTAAAGTTTCCCCTGTTCACTGTTTGACTATTCTGACCACTCTTCACTACGAATCCAATTTCTCACTTTACAGAATTCAAAATGTGTTGTATTTGATCTCATTAGAAACTAGACTCATTAAGGAGTCTAAGCATATAAATTTTATCTTATAATCATTTTTGTACAATTTATAATGATTTTCTAAAAACAGAACAGGGAATCCAGCAGTCATTATGACTCAGCCCCACAATGCTTCAAATATCTCAAGATCGGTAACTCTTTTGTTTTTATAGTTTCTTTTGTAAGAAAATAGACTCTTCAAGCTTTAATGACATAATTCACTCAGCTTCTAATTCAACTCCTATAATTTATGGCGATTTTCCAAAATCACCTTACTGCTGCTGTCCCCAAACAGATTATCACCAAATCAAATACTAACATTAGCATTTCACCTTAATAGCTAGCTTACCAAGCCTTGATTTAACATATAATTCACACATATCACATTCAGCTATATATATATACATTTATCATATTTATTATTAACAAAGTATGCTCATGACAAATTTACTCCCAATCGCATCTCAAAATTCATCAAGCTTAGAACACATTTACTAATTAAATTCGGTAGTTTAATCACTTTGCTAACCACTTATACATATAATTCAATTCAACATTATAACCCATTATCACTCATTTAGCCGATTATAGAGAATTAAACATAATATCTCTAGGATATACTCTACATGGCCGAATACACTACATTAATTTCCAACATTACCTAGGTAATTACCTATAGGTTCTTATACCTTAAATTCACACATTTAGCCTTTTAATGCCTATTGATCAATCCTTTGGTCCTATCAAGAACCATTTAACATGCAAGGAACATAATCATAGAGGAAGAAATTTACATTCTAAATAGGCTCAATCTTTGACCGAATGTACTAGGCTCCTCTAAGCCACTCATCCAAAAATCTTTACCCCATTCTAGTCACTCTCCCATTGTTCCATACAACATGAAATAACCCCTAATTCCAACACTTAATCATTTGGCATATTGCTCAATTCACCATAAGAAATCTCAACTTTCTTGACATTACCAAGAGTGCATCCACCATTTAACTTAGCATATTATAAAGCCAAATCAACAAATTCAAAGCTTACCTCCTAATAGCTAAAGATGAATGCCGAATTGCTCTAGGTAAGTTTTCCCCTTCCTTTTTTCTCCTTGTTTCGGCTTGAGGGAGGTATGAGAAGAAGATGAACACCATCCTCCTTCTTCTCTTTTATTTAATTCCTTTTATTTCAATTATTAAATCATTTGTTAATACAAAATTATTTTAATTTTTGAATTAGTGGAGCATATTCTTTCCTTGGCCGGCCACTATATTTAACATGGGTAAATTGACATGCAAAACCACTCCTTTCAATGCATGTACTATTAGACCATTGTAAATTAGCCTCTCACTTTCCAACAAAGTTTCATATAAGTCCATATAAAAAAAAATTCACATAAAGATGATCAAATTAATGCATGAAACTTTCACACATGCAATTACTCACATCATAAACACAGAATATAATTTTTAATTATTTATAAGACTCGGTTTCGTGGTCCCGAAACCACTTTTCGACTAGGGTCAACTTTGGGCCGTCACAATCCGCATGTGAGACATGCTCCTTTCTTCATTCGGTATTCACCCAGATGACGCCTTTTACAATGCTCGTAAGTTAGAAAGTTCGGACGTGTCTTAACACGTTTCACAGAATGATGCTCCTGCTTCAATGGACTGCGATCCCACTTCCTGCTGCACTCCAAGCACCTAGCCTCAAGTGTTTCGCCATACACCTTAACTCTTTCCTCGAACACCTCTTCTAGCACTTCCCTTACCAACCGGGTCAGTGCCTCTATACTAAGCTCTGGGTTATTGTTAGCCAAAGTTGGCAGACTTACCTCGACTACCGTTTCCTGAACCATCTCAGGTTTCAGGGAGACGGGAAACTCCTGTGACCTTGCTTGCCTTCGGAATCCATCACAGTACTATTGCTAACTTAAAAAAATCTGATTTCTAGAACATACACTAAATAAATACAAAATCTAACTTTAAGTACAATCTAATATCTAAAGAAACTTACGTATTCGGAACCAGAGACTCGGTAACCCACACATTTAGGAAAATATTTAGAAAAGCATTTCAAATACTTCAAATCTTTTCAAACCTTTTTGAAATAATTCTTTCAGAAATCCAATCTTAAAACCCATTCCACAGCCGAGTTTTCTTACTTGACTCTGATACCACAAAATGTAACACCCCAAACCCGACATAGAAGTTAGGCCCGAATCTGGCATGTCACATTGAAATATTTTTCGAAAACCATGTTCTCATTGAAAACCCTTATTACAATTTAAAACTTCTGGCCATTTTAAAACTTGTGAAAACCTCAGTTTACATTGGTTTATTAAAAGTAATCCTCTTGTAAAACATTATTTCCTTTCAAATTTTATTTGCTCGGAAAGCTTAATTTAAACAGTTGCGAAAATGTGATATTTTGAAAAACAGTTATTCGTTTAGGAAAGAAAAATAGAACTCAACTCCAAGAGTGTATAAAACAATATATAAAATTCCAAGTTTAGAACCATAAATTAAAAGAGGCCTTATTACAACCCAGATCAAGTATAAGTACTAGTAAGGAGATAACTTGAAAGAAAATCAGAAACAATAGTAGTTGTTTGGCCACCTCCTAGTCCCTGGCAGCACCGATCCTCCTAATGCTGGGGATTACCTGCACAGTTAATAAACGGGGTGAGTTTATGGAAACTCAGTGTGTAATCCCCTTACTAGAGTAACAGTCAGTATACAGAAATAAAAATAGAAACATTTTGGGCTAGAGCCTGTTAATAGTAACAGTACAGACCAGTTTAGAGCATACGTGGGCCAAAGCCCATTAGAATATCATTTGGGTCGCAACCCATAATAGAATTAGTTGGGCTCAGCCCAAACCAATAACAGAACATAATGTGTGAATGCATGGATGCATGCTATCCCATCCAACCTTGCACTTGCCTTCGTCCAGCCCTACACTACCTGTGGGGAATAACTCACCCACGCCATCCCTGCACTCCAGAATTAGCAACTGTTGTAGAACTATATAGTATTTATAGCACAGCTGCTAGTATACATACAACTTTAAGCCTTCAGTAACGGTCTTACTATTGGCACAAAGCCATTAGTAACTGTATTATGTTAGGCACACAGCCATCAACTAGAGTAACATAACCGGCACACAGCCCTAGGTAAATGTGATCGACATAGAGTCGTCAATAATCATATATTGACACATAACCTTAGGCAAATACGTTTGGCACACAACCATAATCAGGTTGGCATAGAGCCATATGTAGGTTGGCGCAAAACCATAATCAGAATAATTGGCTTTAAGCCATCGGTAGCTGTATCATGTTAGGCACATAGCCATTAGCGACGGTAATATAGTCGGCACACAGCCATTGGTGGATCCACGGTTGTCAACCAACCATGCGATCCTCAATCGGTGGATCCACGGTCGTCAATCAACCTTGTGTCCTCAATTTCTTCCCCCGTTTCATAATCCCCACCCATGTGCAACATAATATTATATGAATGCAGCAAATATACACACGACATACAAAATCATACAAATCACAGTCACAACAGTCCAATCACAATCATACATTCTTAGTCAAAACATAGTCAAATCAATCAAATTGTATCATGAGAATATTGTTTATGATCCTCAGGTAAACATGTGCTCGCACGCTCGTGTGGCTGCCATCGACGTGTGATCGGTATTCCGGCATTTGTCGTTCTACAACTAGAGTAGTGTGAAATACACACCTATTTATAAGAACACACCGAAGTCCATGATCACCAACGTTGGTTAAGCAGGTATGAAATAATCCCGCCTACAACTAGTGATCACCAATCCTTAGCACATCCTACATTGAGTCTTCCTCCAAACTCATCTGGTTTGCTCTATTTAAAGCCAGCTTCTCACCAATACTCATGTTAGCTTCCCGATGTGGGATTACTTTCAACCGTTAGGAAAATTCCTTATTTTTTTATGACCACTTCAACCACAGAGTTCAAGTCCAACTCTACCTCCTACACAACTCAAATAGCAAAATAAATACTCCATTGCCTATCCCAAGACTTGAACCTCAGACCTCACAGTTACACAACACGCCACCTTGCCATCCACCACAAGCTCTTTCTGTGTTATAAATTCATCAAAAATATTCTTAAAGCCTACCCACTAACATCAAGGCTAGCAAAAGCCCAGGTTTGAACCCAGGACTTCTCCAGCACTCCCAAACACTCCTAATCACTTAACCATTGCAGCAAACAATCAATTGTGACATTTTTTCCACACATAAACATTTTTTGTGCAGTCTTTTAGCGGCTCCCATGCACAAGGCCCAATACTTCTAGGCCCAGAAAATACTTACTTATCACTTTTACTTGAATGACGTGTACACTTGTACAATTACATTAGTTATGTTACACGCAATAATTTTTTGTGATAACTCTTGAAAAGAGTTATATTTTAGGCCTCTAGATGGAATTATTTGTTTGAAATTAAGTAAATACATTTGCATTTCTAGAATATTTTGAATATTGCATAATAATGCTTAGATTGTGTTATATTGGCCATTATTTGTTACTTTGATCACTTGGGGAGGAAAGGTGTGGTTTTGTGTGAACACAGGTGTAGGTAGAAGAATAGGACTAAGAGGATGCAGAAAGAAAATAAGGGAAGTGAAACATTGCCATGGCAAATGGTAAGATTGATTACCAACAGAATTGCCATCGCAATTCCGGGAAGATGATCAGCGCTTTATCCATATCAATCTTAGCCAACTAGACGTGTACTAGAAAAACCAACCAGAAAAGAGGAATGAAAAATGTGTGTTGAGGTGGGACAGATCTACCCAATAAAAGAAGCAGAGAGAAGAAGAAGAAGAAAAAGGAGAGGAGAATTAGCACGAGAAAGGGACTTGTGACAACAATTCTTTCTCTGCGCAAAGAAGAACTCCATTGGAGAATTCTAGATAAAGAAAGACTAGTAGCTTAAAATAGAGCAGAATATAGACGAGACAAAGGGGGAGAGAGATCTATCCTAGATTTGCGTACAATCAAAAGATAAAAGAGAAGCTAGAGTGTATAATTAACTTCCTACAGTTTTGCCTTTATTTTTTTAGATTGAATTTTCTAGGATTTGAGATTAATTGAGAAATGTTGATGGATGATTTTATTTTGATGTTTACTTTTCCACTAATGAACTAACACTTTTCTGGATTAGAGTTGTTTGGGTGAATGTTTTTGTCATCTTTAATGCCTAGGATTTGACATTTTTTATATCACTGTAACATTCAATTCATGCTTATTTTAAATACATCACTATAGCAAAACAGGTTTTTAGCGGCTTTTGAATGAAAAACACCGCTAAAGATCGAGCACTAGCGGCGCTTTTCAAAAAATGCCGCTATAGGTTCATTTTTAGCGGCGTTTTTTGAAAAGCACCACTAAAGATCAAGTATTAGCGGCGCCTTTTAAAAAACGCCGCAAAAAATTAACACAACACCGTCATTTTGTATTAAGCCTTTAGTGGCTTTAGCGATGCTTTTAAAAAAGCGCTGTTATATGTACACCTTTAGCGGCGTTTTTTGAAAAACACCACAAAAAATGAAAAAAATTAAAATACTATTATTTAAAATAATTTTAAAGATTTTTGGTATATGACTAATTGTTTTTTAATTTATATGTTAAATATTTTCTTATATAATTGTAAAAGAGATAGTATTAATTTTAAAATATTGAATTACTTATCATTATAGTTTATGGTTTACGGTATATGGTTAAGGGTTTAATGTTTATGAGTTACTATTTTAAGGTTTATGGATTATGGTTTAAGGGTGGTTTAAGGGTTGGGGTTTAAGGTCGTTTAGGTGTTAGGGGTTAAGGGTTAAGGGTTAGTGGTTCATGGTTCAGGATTTATGTTTTAGGATTTATGGTTTACGGTTTAGGGATTAAGAGTTTAAGGTTTAGATTAATTAGTGTTTTTTAATTTATATGATAAATATTTTCTTTATAATTATAAAAGAGATAGTATTAAGTTTAAAATGTTGAATTAATTATCTTTATAGTTTAGGGTTTAGGGTATATGATTTAGGGTTTAAAGTGTATGAGTTACTATTTTAAGGTTTATGGATTATGGGTTTAGGGATTATGGATTACGATTTAAGGGTTAGGGTTTAAGGGTTAGGGGTTAGGGGTTAAGTGTTAGATTTTTAGGGTTTAGAGATCATGTTTATGATTTAGGGTTTAGGGGGTAGGAGTTAGGGGTTTAAGGCTTAGATTAATTAATATTTTGTAATTTATATATTATATTGATGTATTTATTTTTTAAAATGTGTATAAACAACTAATGCAGACCATACTTAAAAGAATAATGCTTGCATTGTTGTGTCATTTTGTATTTTTTCTAATTCCTCGATTCCATTTTAATTCTCTTAAAGTTTCCTTTTGTATTTTATATGTTAATTTAAAAATTATAAAAATCTTCAAATGAAATTTAAAAAAAAAACTTAAATATTTAAAATATTTAATATTTTATAATTTAGTCCATATTTCAGTAAAAAAGTTCAATATTCAAAATTCAAAAAAACTCAAAAAATAATAATCTCAACACAAGAATTTCAAAAGAAAAAAATAGAAAAAAATAAGTTAAAAATGAAAAAAATTTAAAATTAAGCAATAGTGGCGCTTTTAGATAAAACGCCACAAAAAATTATCTATAATGGCGTTTTTAGTGGAAACGCCGCAAAAGAAGAAATTAAAATCCCTAATTTTTGGTTACTCGCTCGTTACTAGTCGCGCCCCTAAATTCCCCAAATAACTCTTAAAATTTTCCCCCAAATTTCCCATTTCCAGCAACACCAAGTCAATACACCTACACCAATCACACTTCTTTTTCCTTTTCATTTCACTGCACTAAATTCATCCACCATAGCTACTCCTTTTCTCTCGATCTGTTAGGGTTTATTTTAATTCTAGGCTTTAAAGGGAACGTACAATTTCCTTTTAATTTTACAGGTGATTTCTATGGCGACAGAAACCCTAGATGACGAGAAACCGGAGGAAGAGGAGGTGATAGATAAAGAAAATGAAGAGGGAAGTAAGGAGGTTCTGGAGAAACAAATGGAAGTTGAAGAGAAGGAGAACGAGGAAGAAGAAGAAGAAGAAGAAGAAGAGGAGGAGGAGGAAGAAGAAGAGAGAAAAGGATTATGGAGGCTGTCGAAACCATTTTTGAATCGAGTTTTGGAAAATGGGAATCGACTTTAAGAAAAATGAAAACGGGAGTCGCCACCAATCTTTTTAGGTGTGATTGGATCACCTTATAAAATTTTTTCTTTTAAAACATTAATTTTGGTCTACGAAAGTCGAGAAAACGAATTCAGGAGTCGGTTACGTACGAGGAAGGGTTAGCACCCTCGTAACGCCCAAAAATTGGTACCTAATTGATTATCAAGTGTCTTTAATGTCGGAATTTTGAAAGTTTTAAGATGCAATCCCCTTTAAAATATTTTGACTAAAGTTCACTTGTATCAAATGAATCAAAATATCATATCCAATAAGTTAAGATGCAATATTTTTAAGACATTCGAAACTCAGTTAGCCTTTTTGAAAATCCCTATCTTGAAACAATAAAACGCCATATCCAGTAAGTTAGGACACAACGCTTTGAAATTCCAAGACAGTTGCTCATATTTTGAAAACCTTAAAAACTTAGAAGGGTGCTTGAATATTCGAACTCAACGAGAAAAGTCGCAACCCAGTAAGTTAGGGCACTACCTTTCTCGAGGCTTCCAAATACCAAGCATTGCTTTTTATTTTGGAAAACTTTTGAGTAATTTGGTAAAAATGAATTTCTTTATTTAAAATGTTTGCTCATGCAGAAGAATGGCGTTAATATATATCACAAGACAAATATACCAAATGTAATAAATTACAACATATTACAATTCATAATAATATAGGCAAAAAGAAATAACCTAAAATAATGAAATATACACATTCTAAGATGATTATGCTAAAAGATAAACCTATACAATATTAGTAAATAGAAATACAAAAACAATTTATAATAAGTCAAAGAATATAAAAGTAGAAATGGAAATCAAAATTTATGATAATCAGGAGTGACAAAATAACACCTAAGAAAACAAATACGAATAATTTAAACACCAAATCAATATTTATGAAGAGGAAGAAAAAAAATGATAATATTAAAAATATAAATATAATAATTAACATATTTAAGTAAGTAAAGAAATGAATTAAAAGAAAAGGATATATAACAATTTAATATACATAGGAAAATATATATTTTTTTAATAAAAATTATTATTAAAAAAATTAGAAATATTATACATGTTAAATATTTTAGATGAATAATATATAACATTAAGATTTTTAAGAGAATAGAAATATTATAGATGATATTTTAAAAAAGGATTATGTGCACAAAAAAAAATATATAAAATCTTTAAATCTGTAACATCCTGGAATAGGGCTTAAACGGAATAGTGGTTGCGAAACCAAAAATCCGAGGTAGAAAATTTTATTTTATTATTATTTTGAGGTTCATGATATGATTGCATGATTGTGTGAAAATTTCGTGATGAAATTCTATGCATAAAGTGCTTAAGTTGAGATTAGGGTCTAAATCGAATAATTTGCAAAACTTGCATTCTAGAAGTTTTTAGTATGAAATTGTTTTGGAATATTAATTAGGAGGGTTTAAATAAAATTTGACCAATTTCTAAGTTCATGGACAAAATAGGACATGGATGGAATTTTGAAAGTTTAATAAGGAAGGGCATTTTAGTCATTTGGATATTAAATGAAATAAATAGGGAAAAATAACACAAAATTCATCATCTTCTTCATTAGCACGAAATTTCAAGGGTTCTCCATAGCTAGGGTTTGTTTCAAGCTTTCAAGCTCCATAGTAAGTGATTCCAAGCCCCGTTTTTAATGTTCTTTACGTTTTCGGAGTCCCGGTAGCTCGATAAAGCTTATGCTAGCAATAATTTAAGTTAGGGTTCATATTTGGAAAAATACCCATAGGTGAAAAGTGATTATTTTGATGTTTTATGATAGAATATGAGGTTTTAAATTATGTTAGACAACTTGTACTACTCGGTTTTAAGTGAAAACGAGTAAAAGGGCTTAATCGGTAAAAATACCTAATAGTCATAAGTACATGTTAGAGTGTGAATTTGATGTTGTCATAGAAGGGAAAAATGATCAGCATGCCATAAAACATAAGAAAATAGGATGAAGTTTAAATTACGAGCCTTAAGGCAAAAGTGCAAATATGTGAAAGTTTAGGGGCAAAAATGTAATTTTGCCAAAGTTGGGTCAAGGACTGTTTTGATAAATGTGAATATTAAATAAGTTAAATTTTCTATTACAGATCAAGAAGAGCGAAATTCGGGAGTAGATCGGGGAAAATAAAAAGTAAAGGATTAAATTGTAAAGTTTAGTCACATTTTGTATCGAGATAGGTTTACAGTAAATAAATGCAATATTCTTTTATTTTACATTATTATTGTCAATTTCCAGCATTTATATACTTATTTTTTTGAGAATATTTAAAGTCGAAATAAAGGCGAAGTGACAGAGAAAAAGCATTAGGAAGCCCCGTTTGAACCTTAGGAATGTTAGGATATTAGGGTTGACAGGATAGGACAGGACAGAAATGACCCATGTAAGTCCATATCAGATATATGGCTTTGGAGACAGGAATGAGCCATGTAAGCCCATATTAGATATATATATGGCATTGGAGACAAGAATAATTCATGTAAGTCCATGTCGAAGGCATGGCATTGGCAGGATATTGATAGACAGGAACGACCCTAGTATCCTTAGTATTCCGAGTGGTTCAACGGGTCATTGTACACGTTAAATTACAGTGAATTATCAGCAAAAGGGAAGGTAGATTATATTTATGAACAGTTAAAGGTCAGGTAAGAAAGAAGGTAAGTGAGTAAAGAAGAAGGTAGAAAATGAGAAGTAAAGAAAGTTTATGAGGCTAGGTAACATTATGTATAATTATTCATTATGTTGAATGTTGTAATTTTTTTGCTTGTAAGCTTACTAAGCCTAGTGCTTACTCTCTTTATTTTCTTTTTCTTATAGTTTTTATCAAGCCAGTCGGGGATCGAAGGAAACGTCAGTGACCCGATCACACTATCGAAGAAATCATATTGGTATAGTTAGACGTTTTGTTTTGTGTATGGCATGTATAGGAACTTGGTTTCTTTTGATATGATATGATCAATGAATGATGTGTAAATGCTTGCTAGTGATTAGCTAATATAATGGCTGATGATATACATGTTTAATAGTATGTATGATTAAGTAGTAACTATCACATGAAAACTATGAAAATGTGAAAGTAACTTAAAAACGGATTCAAGTATCAGAAATAATGTGACTTTAAAAAATAAAAAAAACTGTAGAGACATGGTTTGATGGTGAATAATATATGAAATTAAAGTTTATTGTTTCTATTTTCATATGGAATAAGCAAAACAGGTAAAGGTTTTGTATTTTATAAGATATCTGAGTTTTAGTGAAATAGGGCCAGAGCGATTTCTGGATCCCCTATTCCAACTTTGGAAATTCACCATAACTATTACAAAAATAATTAGGTGGTGTACTTTATATGGTTAGAATCCTTATTGAATCTAGTTTTAATAGAAATAAACGGTATAGTCATATGAATTTTGTACAGGGAGAAAAGTGGTTCGAAGTAAGTAGAGGTCAGTGCAGTCAAATTCTAAAATAGGTAACTTTAACTAATAAACTGTACTAATTGGCTAAGTCAAAAATTCTAGAAAAATTTAGTAGATATATATATGAGTCTAGTTTCAGGAAAAAATTACGGATCTTAATTTTGAGTTTTGAAACTCGAGAAATGAATTTTTAAGCAACCATGACGCAGAAAAACAGTTTATTCCGAAAATTAAAATAACTGGTTTAGAGTTGTTTAAAAGGTAAGAAAGTTTAGTAACAACTCAAGCTTGACTCCGGTGACGGTTTCGGGCATGGGGGCGTTACAAAATCCTTTTAATATATGATATAATATACATAGATTATAAGGTATATAAGAAAAATAATGTACTAAATATTGCTATTACACTTAGTTTTAAAAAAATAATAATTAAAAATGTACATAATTAATTAATAATAAAATAATGTATATTTATAATAAAATAGATGTAATATATGGAATAATACATGGTAAAATATAATATGTAATAAAATTTATAAATGTAATATATAATAATATAAATTGTATTATAGATAAAGTATAACATAAATATGATATGTATAATTTTGTGTACAAAGATATAGTAAAATAAATAATATACATGCATAATAAAAATTTATATAAAAAAAAAGAATGTGTAATATTTATGAAGGAAATATGAACATTATTATATAAATAAAGACAATATTATCTATTAATAATTTTTTTAAAAAAATTTTACCATTTACAAATTCAATAAATGATGATACACAAAAATAATATAAGGAAATATATAATGAAATATATAAAATATAATTTATAGATAAAATATACAAATAAATAATATAATGAAATATATATAAACAAAAATAATAACTAATAAAAATAAATGATATAAAAAGTATTTAAAATAAATTTAAAAAATAAAAAAGGATTAAAATTGAATTAAATTAAAGAAACTGGGGTTAATTGCAAAATAGAAATATTTGGACTTAATTAAAACACAAGCTAAAACCGAAGGACTCATTGGGTAATTAAACCCTAATCCCAAAATGATGTCGTTGTCTGGAACTGATTTTTAAAAGGGCACTAGGATTAAATTGAAATGAATATAAAAGATTGGAGCTAAATTAAAATAAAAATAAAATGAAATTAAAGAAATTTGAAAACACGAAAGGGTCAATCGGGCAATTTGCCCATTTTCCAAGGCAGATCCCACCCGGGTTTTCGGGTCAATACGCGGATCCTGTGCCTAGAAACGACGTCGTCTAAGGCTTATTGGATTAAGCTAAAACGGCGTTGCTCTATTAAGGCTATATAAGCCAAATTCAAGTTTCAACATCATTTTGAAACACCGTTTAAAAAAAAATAACAAAAATCCTCTGGAAGAGGACTGAGAGTTGGTCATCGGAGCACCGTTGAGTCTCCGTCCACCGATTCCCACA
Organism: Gossypium hirsutum; assembly: GCF_007990345.1. Classification (NCBI taxonomy): domain Eukaryota; kingdom Viridiplantae; phylum Streptophyta; class Magnoliopsida; order Malvales; family Malvaceae; genus Gossypium; species Gossypium hirsutum. The sequence continues at coordinate 40,321,344 of NC_053433.1, forward strand.
CACCTACGCGCCACCATACACAGTGGTCGGAGGGTCAAAAAGCCTCACCTTTTCAAGCGAAAAATAGGTAATCCTTCCCCTTTTTACTATTTGCAATGTATATTTAAAATATTCACCTTTTATACTCGATCGACTATTGTACTCTTTTCTGTGTAGGCAAAATAAACTTTTTTATTGAATCTGTTTCTGTATCCAAAAAAAACCCTTTTTACATTGTATTTTACATTCATTTATACTGTTTACAAATAAATTACAAAAAAATAATCCTCGATCCTGATTGGTTTGATTGCTTGCTTCTTTCCTTTTCTTGCAGGTTAACAGCGCAATCCTCGGCGGTGGGGCATGATCTATGCGCCGATTGTGGTGTGACATGGGGACTGGAACCACGGCGCTGATGGAGGGTAGTTGAAACAACAGAGGTTGAAGAGGCATGACCCTTAGGCTTATTGCGGCACGAACCCTAGCTAGGGTTTCTCAGCTGCTGAAAGTAGGTTGGGCCAATTGGGCCTTGTACATTTTGGACCTGGGTGTAATGGGTACCGGGTTTTGGGTAGTTTAGCTGGGTTTTAGGCATTTGGATTTTGTCAGGCTTTAAAGCCTATTTATTGTAAATGGACTTTTTTAATGGAATTTTATTTATGTTATATTAATTAATTTAATTCTTGCAAGCTCGGGTAAATTTGGGCTATTACAGCTGCCCCTCTTTTCTCATTGCTGTGTAATAGGAATCGAGCAAAGACTATAAAAGGACCAAATTTGCCCAGTCTGGTTAAGTCTCAAAATCTTGATCCTCATCTTCCCCAAAGGTATCCTGATGTCTTCAGGAGTGTCAAATTGGCTATCTTCAACTTGCTTCTTGAAAGCTTAGGAACACTAATCTAGTATTTTTGATCTGCTCTCTGCTAATACAGAGATGCCAAATCATCTTAGATTTGTTTCAACGTAAACACGTGAAAGCCAAATCAGCTATGGCTTCGATCTGCTCTGCGCCAATACAAAGATGCCAAATATGTTATCTTCGATCTGCTCTCCGCCAATACAGAGACGCCAAATCATCTTAGATTTGTTTTAATGTAAACACGTGAAAGCCAAATCAGCTATGTCTTCGATCTGCTCTCCACCAATACATAGATGTCAAATCTGGTATCTTCGATCTGCTCTCTGACAATACAGAGATGCCAAATCTACTATCTTCAACTTGTTCCCTATAAACACAGGGATGCCATGCTGAAATCCTCGATCTGCTTCATTGTAAGCACAAGAGTGTCAGATCTGTTATCTTCAATCTGTTCCCTATAAACATAGGGATGCCAAATCTGCTATCTTCAACTTGTTCCCTATAAACACAGGGATGCCATGCTGAAATCTTTAATCTGCTTCGCTGTAAGCACAGGAATGTCAAATCTGCTATTTTGATCTGTTCCCTATAAACACAGGGATGCCAAATCTGCTATCTTCAACTTGTTCCCTATAAACTCAAGGATGCCATGCTGAAATCTTCGATCTGCTTTGCTGTAAGCTCATGAGTGTCTGATCTGCTATCTTTGATCTGTTCCCTATAAACATAGGGATGCCATGCTAAAATCTTCGATCTGCTTCACTGTAAGCATAGGAATGTCAGATCTGCTATCTTTGATCTGTTCCCTATAAAAACAGGGATGCCAAATCTGCTATTCTCGACTTGTTCCCTATAAACACAGGGATGCCATGCTGAAATCTTTGATCTACTTCGCTGTAAGCACAAAAGTGTCAGATCTGCTATCTTCGATCTGTTCCCTATAAACACAGGGATGCCAAATCTTGTTTCTTTGATCTACATTGTCCCATAACCTGTAGAACGTGTATGAGTTCATCCCTAATAATTAGGATGCTATGATTGAAGTGAGTCAAATTCTCCTAATTAGACATGTTATAATGCAAAATGTTATGAAAATAATTCCTATTCCGGACGTCATCACTCATTCATTGATCGGAGTTTATCCTTACTTCTCTCGAAGTCTCATCCCAACTCAACTTGTGGGTTTGTGCCATTCTTCAAATGCTATGACCTACTAAAAATATCTATAAGATGATCCTCTCCTAGGATCGAATCATTTGATTTGTTCAATCATCATTTAGACTGAAGAAGAAATTTCAGTTTCCCCGAGTACAACCGACCCTCACATATGGGAATTCCTTAAACAATTGTCTTGTTTTAGTTTCTTGTATTATCTAGAAATTTCCAGAGTAATATGCAAAACTTTATTTGTAAAGATATTTTAGTTCATCTATCATTATTTCAATGCAACATGCTTTATGAATAATGTGAGACAAATAAATTGATCCTGAGGATAATTAGAATTGAACAAATTATTGGAAGGAATGCAAAAAGATTAAACTGAGAACATATCTTTACGAAGAAAAAGAATCCAAAGATAGTAAATATGACAGAAATCAGATGCCTCAGATATTGCCGCTTGAGCGTCTATACACCAGCTCCATGAAGACTTTCTTGAGTTGAACATGTGTTTAAAAGATCCAAAGTAATTCGTTGATGACTCGATATGTAACATACTTCACTTCTCGTCAAATCCGGTATAGCAAGGTCACTGCATAACTTTTCAAATTTGAGCTGCTCTTTCGGGTTTTCAACTCAAAACCCCTTTGGTCTTAAGGCGCCCTTTGCGGGTTTTCACCTTGGCCTCTCCAGTTTCCTTTTATCTTTTTTCTCTTTTTCTCTTTTTCTTTTTTTTTCTTTTTCATTTCTTTTTCCCTTTTTCTTTTCTTTTTTCCTTTTTTTTTGAAATAGAAGTCCCAAAGTGCCCTTTGTGGGTTTTCACCTTGGCTTCCCTTCTCCTTCAGACTAAGTGTTCCTTGATTGAGTCTGAATTCACTGGATAAGATAAATTATTCCATTTCTTGTCAAAATCAGTGCACCTCTAGAGAAAGCCCTCTTCGCAACATATGGCCCTTCCCAATTCGGCATCCTTTTGCATGGGAAGGATCTCTTTCAGCACAAGGTTTCTTTTATGAAATTCTTTTGGATGAACATTCTTTGTCATAAGTCTATGTCATCCATTTTTGGTATATTTGCTTAGGATGAATACTTTCAAGTTAAGTTTACTAGAGGTATTCAATTCTTGACTCCATCAAAGCTTGGAGGAAAAACCTTGATTCATAAACCCATGAGAAAGGGATTGCCCCAGCAGCAGTCCTGGCTGTTGTTTGTCAAACCCTACAAAAAGATGGTTCATTGATTCTCAGCAGATAAGAATGAAGTTGCTGACTTCATCCTTCAACCTGGAAAGCTGAGGTACAGAGATTACTCCCGGAGCATACATCCCACCATGACTCAATGATGTTTCTAAAGTATCCCTAATCTTCATAAATTGCCCCCAACTGTGAAGCTGCCAAATGAGCGTAACAAATAGGAGCCACAACAAATATGGCTGTGGTGCTCCTTTGATACATATAGGATAAAGAATGAACAAACCCAGCCTGGTCTAAGAGAAACTGATAGTGGGTCTACCTCATGGTTCCAATCATTCCAGCATGGTTACCAAGGTAAAAATCATTGTTCTTTGGATAGAATACTTTGCTGTCAATGACAGTACCATGTAGCACATTGTTAGGAGATCCCTGCTGAAAAAACTTGGTATAATGGTTTTTCGTACAACAATAACCACAATCTTTAGGGTTCTACTTCTTGTTAAGGAACTTGCAAGCCTCAATAGCTTGATCAAAACTTGATTGAATTGAGACTCACTAACTCCATCCCTGAAAATAATGATTTGATTAGGTTTCCTCTTCCCTGAACTTGTATAGAAGTCTAAGAGAGCTTCCTTCATGATACCGTCATCCACTTTGTTCAGAAACTGGTTTTGAAGAAAGAATCATCATTTTAAGCTTCAGGGACTGTGTACAGCCTGATTCCCCATAGCTGGAAATCAATGGCCACCGCTTGGAGCTAACCATCGCAGCTGTTGACGGTACATCAGATTGCTCAGGAAAGCCAAACAATGCACCCATTTCAAGGATGATGGTCGGAACCTTTGAAACAACTGGAATTGAAGGTGCTTGCCCCAGCGTAAGCATAGAGAGTGGGCGGTAGTTTCTTATGCCAATTTTTACCAGTCTCGGTCATCTTCTGTAATTTGTTTTTTTCTTCTTTTTCTTTTCTTTTGGCAACCTTTGTTGTACTGTGGTATGGCGCATTATCTTTGAAAAGACTGCAAACTTTTGGCATTGTGCAGTTATATATAATCTTCTTCTTTTTTATTTTTTTATTTTTTTATTTTTTTTGAAATGAATGACTTTTGACTTTGTAATATTGGCATATGAAGCTATCTCCCCCTCTTAATGGAGTAGTTGACATCCACAAAGATGAGTCCTTGTTAGCTTGAAAATTTTGACGAGCTCGGGCCCATAACATACATGCCCCATAAGTCTTGACTCCTTTAAATTTGGCATTCATTGTACAACTGATGCGATTCCTTTCCATGGTGAACCAACAGTGCCCCAAAACCTCATGTTTATCCTGGCAATTGCAAATCCTCCTGCATGCGTTTTTGGACCACATTTTTGAATTCCCATAGTAGTCTCAACAAGGTCTTGTTTTGTCTCCTCAGCTAATTCCAATTTCGCAATCTTTTCTTCCTCTAAGGATATATTTCTTACCACCACTTCATGGGGTAAAAACCATTTTCAAAAAATTCATAAACAAGTCACAATTTCTGTCACCTTCAAAGTACTGAGATTCCTCTAAACACATATCTCACTCAAAAGGAACTATGCATCAGTACTATCGTTTCCCGTGTCATTGATATCTAGGGATCTATGATAGGGACACAAAAGAATATAAAAGGAATAAATGAATTCAAGAATGACTATTTACATGAAATGAAAATTTATAAAGAATGTCAAAGGTCAAAAGAATCAGAATGAAAGAATATTTACTCGGATTAATAATAAAAGTATGTTTTATTGAAAATAAAAATGTCTGAACATGAGCCCACTTCTCAAAAGAAATCTCATTACTCCTAGGCTTTAGAGCAACAAGAGTGTTCTGAATATTACTCCGTAAAATTCTTAAAGATTACAGGAAGTTCTTCTGCAGTCCAATTGTTTAAAGAACTTCCCGGTTCGTAAGGGCGAATGCCCTCAAGGTTTCTTTGTTCAGTCCCTTCCTTATGTATGACATTAATAGGATGATTTTCATTTCCAGACACCCCCTTCTCCGGGTAAGCTATCCCTCCTGACACAAAAGTCAGGGATATGTAAGGGAACGTCGTTAATTCCCATTCAACTTCTTTTTCACTCAGCCGTGGCCCTCTTCTCTCTCTCTCTTTTTCCTTATCTTTTTAATAACTTTAACTAATTAGGGTCTTTTTATAATCTTGAATGCAAATGATGCAATGAAATGCTATGAGATGCAAATGCATGAATGTAAAAGGTATCGATCTCGATTCAATCTCATTTAGAAAACTTTATTTAGAAAAAGAATATCTTTACATATAAATGGATTACAAATACGCTTTCGCCCTAATGCCCAAAGTTTTGAAACAAACTCTTAGCCACGATCTGATTGTATCTTGTATTGGTGCTCAATATGTCAGCCTGTACCGCCAATATCTGTAAATAATCAGCTGCCTCCTGAGTTTGAGCTAAGACCTCATCTGTGGGGTAATCCGTGCAACGAGGGACACCTCCTCCAATACCTGTGGAGTTGTTCTGATTATTTTGAGATAGATTAGCAAACAGGTAGGTAGCCTGTTCTGCAGTGTGTTATCTTAAAATAATATCCTATATCCTCAAGTTTCTTAAGAGCTTTCAGATTTCTACCCACGCAAAGCATCCTGCCTTGGTACGTTCGCAGCATAGCTAATCTCTAAAGGTCTTTGTATGATACGGTCTTCTTTAATCGCTTTTTTTCACGCTTACTTGAGCTATACAGGCCATCGGGGCTTGCATTTCCATTGTTTCTGATAAGTACAACGTAAACTTCTAGCTTGTTGTTTGGTAGCGATCCTATAGTAAACGAGCTTTTACCATCATAGGCAAAATTCTTTCCATCCAACTCATTTTTGTAGGTCTCATACACTCTATCAATCACTTTCCTTCCAATACCCTTACCATCCACATGGCAACCGTCTTTATATGAAAGAGAAATGCTATAATGGTAGAAGTGTCCATCAATACTCCCACACTCACTTTTAATTGCTCATCTATCCTCCTGTCAAACAAATACTGCAAGTACCCTTAGTTATTGTAGAACAACTGCTTGGCTTCATTACTCCATTGATCCCATATTTCCTTTAACTCTAGGAGATTATTTTGCGCCATGCTGATGTGAGTGTAACCCCATAATTCTGATGTGTATCCTTTAGCGTTTCCTTTAACCATTTATGGACGTTAATGTTGCCCTCCATTCTATCAAGAAGTCCGTTCTCCATAATAAAACTTTCTAACTTAGAAACTGACCGTGAATCGATACCTTTTAAATGCAAAATGACATGCACAAAAGAAAGAAAACAGTCAGTATCATATGATATTAATAAACACAAAGATAACCTAAGTATAATTCTATCTATATTGAGCTCTTACGGTTTTTCTATATGTGGTTTGTTTCTAAAGTTTGAGGTACCCAAACTAGCAGATTCCTAAATCCTTACCCATTATAGGCTCATTTGAATCAAGTTCAGTTCAGGGGAATACATTTCCCTATGGCTACATGGAGATGAAAATCTCACGAAACCATAGGTACGAATGTATCCCGAAAGTGATCCACTGTAATATCTTGATTTTGGGCCTAGTCGGAATAGCGGTTTTGTGACCACAAAATCTGAGATAGAAATAATTATTTTATGATTATTTTGAGGTCTATGATATGATTTCATGATTGTGTGAAAATTTCGTGAAGAAATTTTATGCATAAAGTGCTTAAATTGAAATTAGGGACTAAATCGAATAATTTGTAAAACTTGCATTCTAGAAGTTTCTAGTATGAAATTGTTTTGAAATATTAATTAGGAGGTCTTAAATAGAAAATTTACCAATTTCTAAGTCTATGGACAAAAATTGGACATGGATGGAATTTTTGGAAAGTTTAGTAGTAAGGGCATTTTGGTCATTTAGGGGTAAAATGAATTAAAATACAAAATTAAAAGCCAATTTTGCTCATCTTCAACCCCATGGCCGAATATAGCAAGGAGAAACCATGGCTAGGGTTTTTCAAGCTTCCAATCTCGATTAGCAAGGAAAACTGAAATTCGGGCTAAAATGGGGAAAATACCAAGTTGTGGATGAAATGGTAAAAGTAGCCATTTTCGCATACGAGGTAAGTTCATATGTAAATGTTGGTAACATAGTTATTATTTTAAATGTTTTAATGGTATTTAAATGATATGATAAGTATTATGAAATATTATACTTGTGATAATTGTTTGATAATATGTCAAATTATGTGATATACTTGGAAAATGTGAAATACTACCGAGTATCGGTATCGGCATTCCGTAGAAGATGGTTGAGACACATGATTGGGAAAAAGGTCCCGTTGAACCTTAGGAATGGATTAGGATACAAGTGTCATGTCACTGGGATATTTGGGCATCCGAACTCGTTGAGTTGAGTCCGAGTTCACTTATGGATGCGAATGTCCGAACTCGTTGAGTTGAGTCCGAGTTCGTGAGATGTAACTAGGCATGCGAGCTCGTTGAGTTGAGTCTGAGTTCACTTATGGATGCGAACGCCCGAGCTCGTTGAGTTGAGTCTGAGTTCACTTATGGGCGGGTTTCATGGTAGATGGGCTACATATGTGGCACTTATGTGCAAACTTTCCATGTATCTGAATTATATTCCGATATGTTCAACGGGTAAAGTTCTACTGAAATGGAGGAATACTCAAGATGAAAGGGACGTATTGGTAAGTGTTGTGAAATGGGTACTTTGAACAGGTATGTACTTAACCCTCGGGTTGAAAAATCGATATAACAACAATATGGTAAGATGATAAATGAAAATGTGATATGAATGTCTTGGTGATGATTATGCAAATGATGTTTTATATTTGCTTATATGGTTATGTTACTTGATATTTGCATGTGAACTTATTAAGCATTTATGCTTACTCCCTCATTTTCATTCCTTGTAGTTTTGACAAGCCAGCTCGGAAATCGGGAACGGTCGGAGGCCCGCTCACACTATCCGTATACCATCTTGGCATAATGGCTTGTATATTTTGAGTATGGCATGTATAGCATTATAATCATTTTGTATATATGGTCTTATGATATGGTTATTGAGTGGTGTGGAAATGCTTGGTAATGATTAGCCATTGGAATGTCTAATCATGATCATATTTGGTGTTATGTATGTCAAATTGCTAGCTAATCCATGGAAACCATGAAATAGGTAAAATTTACCATAAAATAGATTCAAACAGTAGTAGTGACGTGAATTTGAAAAATCACTAAAAATAGTATAAATGGAATTAAATAATGAATAAGTTATGGAATCGAAGCTTGATGAGTCTATTTTCATATGAAAGAAGAGAAACAGGTATATGAGCTATATTTTATGAGATGTTTAAATTTTTGTGAAACAGGGCCAGAGCAATTTCTGGATCCCCTATTCTGACTTTGGAAATTCACCATAAATTTTACAAAGATAATTAGAAGTCATGCTTTATATGTACAGATTCCTTATTGAGTCTAGTTTTATTAGAGACAAAAGACATAGTCATTGAAGCTCTTTACAGGAAGATATCTAATTCGTAACACACAGAGGTCAGAGTAGTCGAACCCTGAAATAGGGGAGACTTTAACTAATAAACTGCACTAATTGGGCCGACCAAAAAATTCTAGAAAAAAATCAGTAAATAGATATATGAGTCTAGTTTTAGGAAACATTTAGGGAATTTGATTTTGCATTTCAGAACTCGAGATATGAATTTTTAAGCGACTGTGGCGCAGATTGCTAGCTTGACCAGAAATTTTAAAATGAATTGTATGAGCTGTTTAAGTAATGAATTAAGTCCGTTAACACCTTGTTTTCGACTCCGGCAATGGTCTCGGGTACAGGGCATTACATTTAGTGGTATCAGAGTAAGTTTAGTCGATTCTTGGACTAACCTAGCATGTGTAAAAGTTTAGCTATACATGCCACTGATCTGTGATAGTGTGATGTCTTCCGACGCATATAAGTACCGTCTTATTTAGACAGAGTACTCTCCAACCGAGCTGCGCTGACCATGTTCAATGTTATGTGAAGGTATTTGAGTAAAATTATGATTATGATAAGTCTCGGTTCAGAAAAGTATGAATAAAGGTTTATGATACATATGTGATAAATATTCATATTTGCTTAATGCTCATATGATGTAGTGTATGTGGCTTACTTGATAAGATGAACGGAATAAATAGAAAGTAGTAAAGGTATGAATAAAGGTCATAATATTATGATACGAGTGAAAATGTCCTTGTCTTGATTTGGACATCGAATGTTGATAAATGTTAATGATATATAATTTTTATGAGATAAAGGATTATAATGAAATGAACTTATCTATGTTAAATTGTTGGACTGAATTATATGATTGTAATGATATGTACATGATGATGAACAAAATGAAAGTTGTGATTGTGATGAAAATATCTATGTTTGTTTGGCCTTATATAATGTCATGAGCATGAATTAATTTAATTAAATGAATGGATAAGTAAAGCTGTCTAGAAAACATAGAATGTATGCATAAGTATATTGTCTAAATAGGACAATAGGAAAATTGGTGTAAGTCAACATGAATGAATGACATGATTTTGATGATGTTACTATGATGATGGAAGTTGTGTCATATGTGTATGTATAAGAAAGTCGAGTCAGAGGTCCTACAACCCTCCCCCTTACCGAAGTGGTACTTATAATGGAATTTCATGAGATTTGTATTGAATAAGTTTCCGGTTGAGAACCCAAAGAGTTCAGTGATAGAATAATTATAAGTATGATCAGAGATTGAAAATGAGCTGATAAGTAAAGTCAGAGCCAGTAAAGTATCGGATTGACGTAAAGATTATTGGAGTTATGCACTGTCCCAGTTAGAAAATGAATTCTCTTTGGTAAATCGAATTACTCAGGTGCAAGTTCGAGAAAAGTGTAAATCGAAATTTATTCAGAACTGGCCTTCTTTAGTGAATGGTTTAATATGAAATTTGTGACGGCAGAACTAGTTGGGGAAATGATAATTGAAATGTGAACTATCTGAGTGTGACAGTTATGACTGGACAGATTTAGCAGTCTCTTTTGAGATGTTCTATGTGTTTACCCGTTCTCAGAAATATTTCTATGGCTATTGATCTTCTGAAGAAATTCTTGTTATATGGGAATGTCTTCTAATTTTGGTGTTGGATGAAAGCATTGGTAGTCTGACTGGTTTATAATTTATATTGCTCTATTTTATCGGGTATTCTATTTCATTTCGTCTGATAAGAATTGATGAGAGAATACGTATGATATTATGATTCTGTTTCTTCTACTTGATGCTTCATTTGATATATATGTATGAGAAGATATATTGATCTTGTTATATTTGATTTCAGTAGGATTAAATGATGTTTTCTTCTGGACTTTCTTTCTTTGAAGAATTATCGGGGTATTCCGTATTTTCTCTATGAGTTTGGTTTTCGATTCTCCAGCATAGTATCGTATCTTGGGTTTCTTTATCCTGGATCTCTTTATTCTGGATTTCTTTATTCCGGGTTTCTCTATCTTGGATTTCTTTATTCGGTTTTCTTGTTATCTTTGTTCTATAATTTGTCAATTACGACTCATGTTCGAAGTGGGTTCTTCAGCTCGTGATAATCATGTCAAATATGACTATACTTCTAATTTGATCTTGGTAATGTGGTGATTTTAGTATTGAGATTTTTTCTAATTTTTGTGTAAGGATTTGACATCAGTAAAGGCATAGGTGATAAAAGCGCGAGTTTCAGTCGGTATGGTAAATTATTTATTTGAAAGATTTCATGTGACAATTATGTCAGGATTATTTTTTCCCAAGTCTGATAATAGAATTTCATTTTGTACGGATAAAAGAGTAAATAGTTTGAACGAGAAGTGTATATTTATTAGAAAGAGTTGGATATTAGTTTAAGTCACTACGAATGATAAGGTTTCCATATTGTGAAAGTTGAAAAGTTTATTACATGTTGACAGAGTTCGGATAGATGAGAATATTGGTAACCAAAGGTCTGAACTAGACTAGTCTACATTGAGCAAAGACTTCCTGACTTTCAGTAATGTACCGTTGTATGAATTGTGATGTGTTTCAAGACAGTGAGGTAATGTGATAGTTTAGAGCTTTCGATGTTACATAAAATCAGAGTTGTTAAAGGGGTTAAAGCCGAGCATTGGAATCTATCAAAATTATCCTTGTCAGTGTTGATATTGGGATGGAAATGAGAAGGATTATTCTTGAGGCCATATCAGAATTAATTCCATGGCGGAAAGAGGAAAATGTGATGTATCCTATTGTTAAATGTTTGGCGAGATTTATAAATTATATCTGTATTGAATGAATTCCTACTCATCAGATTCATGGAATTTTAGGTCTCTTTGATTGTTGGATTTCTTGGAATTCCGGTCTCCATTAATCAAGTTAAGATCCAAGTTTTATGTCATGATATCATGGGAAACTGTGAAGGGTTGAAAATTTAAGAACAGTTGAGAGTTGAGACTGTAAGCTTTTAGATCATATGAGAAATTGAAGAGATGTATTGGAGGTATAGTCTAAGTGCAAGTTCTTCGACACCGAATATGAGATTAAAAGTGAAGACCACTTTTCTGGTAAGATTTTCGGGGACGAAAATCCCTGAAGGGGGGAGAGTTGTAATATCCTGATTTTGGGCCTAGTCGGAATAGCGGTTTCGTGACCACAAAATCTGAGATAGAAATAATTATTTTATGATTATTTTGAGGTCTATGATATGATTGCATGATTATGTGAAAATTTCATGAAGAAATTTTATGCATAAAGTGCTTAAATTGAAATTAGGGACTAAATCGAATAATTTGTAAAACTTGCATTCTAGAAGTTTCTAGTATGAAATTGTTTTGAAATATTAATTAGGAGGTATTAAATATCATCTTCAACCCCATGGCCGAATATAGCAAGGAGAAACTATGGCTAGGGTTTTTCAAGCTTCTAATCTCGATTAGCAAGGAAAACTGAAATTCGGGCTAAAATGGGAAAAATACCAAGTTGTGGACGAAATGGTAAAAGTAGCCATTTTCGCATACGAGGTAAGTTCATATGTAAATGTTGGTAACATAGTTATTATTTTAAATGTTTTAATGTTATTTAAATGATACGATAATTATTATGAAATATTATACTTGTGATAATTGTTTGATAATATGTCAAATTATGTGATATACTTGGAAAATGTGAAATACTACCAAGTATCGGTATCGGCATTCCGTAGAAGATGGTTGAGACACATGATTGGGAAAAAGGTCCCGTTGAACCTTAGGAATGGGTTAGGATACAAGTGACATGTCACTGGGATATTTGGGTATCCGAACTCATTGAGTTGAGTCCGAGTTCACTTACGGATGCGAATGTCCGAACTCGTTGAGTTGAGTCCGAGTTCGTGAGATATAACTAGGCATGCGAGCTCGTTGAGTTGAGTCTGAGTTCACTTATGGATGCGAACGCCCGAGCTCGTTGAGTTGAGTCTGAGTTCACTTATGGGCGGGTTTCATGGTAGATTGGCTACATATGTGGCACTTATGTGCAAACTTTCCATGTATCCGAATTATATTCCGATGTGTTCAACGGGTAAAGTTCTACTGAAATGGAGGAATACTCAAGATGAAAGGGACGTATTGGTAAGTGTTGTGAAATGGGTACTTTGAACAGGTATGTACTTAACCTTCGGGTTGAAAAATCGATATAACAACAATATGGTAAGATGATAAATGAAAATGTGATTTGAATGTCTTGGTGATGATTATGCAAATGATGTTTTATGTTTGCTTATATGGTTATGTTACTTGCTATTTGCATGTGAACTTATTAAGCATTTATGCTTACTCCCTCATTTTCATTCCTTGTAGTTTTGACAAGCCAGCTTGGAAATCGGGAACAGTCGGAGGCTCGCTCACACTATCCGTATACCATCTTGGCATAATGGCTTGTATATTTTGAGTATGGCATGTATAGCATTATAATCATTTTGTATATATGGTCTTATGATATGGTTATTGAGTGGTATGGAAATGCTTGGTAATGATTAGCCATTGGAATGGCTAATCATGATCATATTTGGTGTTATGTATGTCAAATTGCTAGCTAATCCATGGAAACCATGAAATAGGTAAAATTTACCATAAAATAGATTCAGACAGCAGTAGTGACGTGAATTTAAAAAATCACTAAAAATAGTAGAAATGGAATTAAATAATGAATAAGTTATGGAATCGAAGCTTGATGAGTCTATTTTCATATGAAAGAAGAGAAACAGGTATATGAGCTATATTTTATGAGATGTTTAAATTTTTGTGAAACAGGGCCAGAGCGATTTTTGGATCCCCTGTTCTGACTTTGAAAATTCACCATAAATTTTACAAAGATAATTAGAAGTCATGCTTTATATGTACAGATTTCTTATTGAGTCTAGTTTTATTAGAGACAAAATACATAGTTATTGAAGCTCTTTACAGGAAGATATCTGATTCGTAACACACAGAGGCTAGAGTAGTCGAACCCTGAAATAGGGGAGACTTTAACTAATAAACTGCACTAATTGGGCCGACCAAAAAATTCTAGAAAAAATTAGTAAATAGATATATGAGTCTAGTTTTAGGAAACATTTACGGAATTTGATTTTGCATATTAGAACTCGAGATATGAATTTTTAAGCGACTGTGGCGCAGATTGCTAGCTTGACTAGAAATTTTAAAATGAATTGTATGAGCTGTTTAAGTAATGAATTAAGTCCGTTAACACCTCGTGTTCGACTCCGGCAACGGTCTCGGGTACGGGGCGTTACATCCACTATCCTGCACGGAGGCGAAAACCTAACGAAGGCGTGGTTTCTCACTCCCACTTAAGGGTGTGACCACAACAGTCATGCAAATGCAATGCGTATCAGAATATATAACATATGCAATAATACAAACACATGTAATGGAAAGAGGATTGAATTTTAAAATTTTTCAAATTTTCGACATTAAGACAAAAGGTAATCAATTATACGGCTTGACTCTCTTATTAGTCCCTAGCGGAGTCGCCAAGCTGTCGAAACCATTTTTAAATAGAGTTTTGGAAAATGGAAATCGACTTTAAGAAAAACGAAAACGGGAGTCGCCACCAATCTTTTTAGGTGTGATTGGATCACCTTAAAAAATGTTTTATTTTAAAACATTAATTTTGGTTTACGAAAGTCGAGAAAACAGATTCGGGAGTCGGTTACGTACAAGAAAGGGTTAGCACCCTCGTAACGCCCAAAAATTGGTACCTAATTGATTATCAAGTGTCTTTAATGTCGAAAATTTGAAAGTTTTAAGATGCAATCCCCTTTAAAATATTTTGACTAAAGTTCACTTGTATCAAATGAATCAAAATATCATATCCAATAAGTTAGGATGCAATATTTTTAAGACATTCGAAACTCAGTTAGCCTTTTTTGAAAATCCCTATCTTGAAACAATAAAATGCCATATCCAGTAAGTTAGGACACAACGCTTTGAAATTCCAGGACAGTTGCTCGTATTTTGAAAACCTTAAAAACTTAGAAGGGTGCTTGAATATTCAAACTCAACGAGAAAAGTCGCAATGCAGTAAGTTAGGGCACTACCTTTCTTGAGGCTTCAAAATACCAAGCATTGCCTTTTTATTTTTGAAAACTTTTGAGTAATTTGGTAAAAATGAATTTCTTTATTTAAAACGTTTGCTCATGCAGAAGAATGGCGTTAATATATATCACAAGACAAATATGCCAAAGGTAATAAATTACAACATATTACAATTCATAATAATATAGGCAAAAAGAAATAACCTAAAAAAACGAAATATACACATTCTAAGATGATTATGCTAAAAGATAAACCTATACAATATTAGTAAATAGAAATACAAAAACAATTCATAATAAGTCAAAGAATATAAAAGTAGAAATGGAAATCAAAATTTATAATAATAAGGAGTGACAAAATAACCCCTAAGAAAACAAATATGAATAATTTAAACACCAAATCAATATTTATGAAGAGGAAGAAAAAAAATGATAATATTAAAAAAATATATATATAATAATTAACATATTTAAGTAAGTAAAAAAATGAATTAAAAGAAAAGGATATATAACAATTTAATATACATAGGAAAATATATATAGTTTTTTAAAAAATTATTATTAAAACAATTAGAAATATTGTACATGTTAAATATTTTAGATAAATAATATATAACATTAAGATTTTTAAGAGAATAGAAATATTATAAATGATATTTTAAAAAAGGATTATATGCACAAAAAAAATATATAAAATCTTTAAATCCTTTTAATATATGATATAATATACATAGATTATAAGGTATATAAGAAAAATAATGTACTAAATATTGCTATTACACTTAGTTTTAAAAAAAAAATAATTAAAAAATGTACATAATTAATTAATAATAAAATAATGTATATTTTATAATAAAATAGATGTAATATATAATAATATAAATTTTATTATAGATAAAGTATAACATAAATATGATATGAATAATTTTGTGTACAACGATATAGTAAAATAAATAATATACATGCATAATAAAAATTTATATAAAAAAAAAGAATGTGTAATATATATGAAGGAAATATGAACATTATTATATAAATAAAGACAATATTATCTATTAATAATTTTTTTAAAAAAAATTTACCATTTACAAATTCAATAAATGATGATACACAAAAATAATATAAGGAAATATATAATGAAATATATAAAATATAATTTATAGATAAAATATAAAAATAAATAATATAATGAAATATATATAAATAAATAAAATAACTAATAAAAATAAATGATATAAAAAGTATTTAAAATAAATTTAAAAAATAAAAAATGATTAAAATTTAATTAAATTAAAGAATCTGGGGTTAATTGCAAAATAGAAATATTTGGACTTAATTAAAACACAAGATAAAATAGAAGGACTCTTGGGTAATTAAACCCTAATCCCAAAACGATGTCGTTCTCTGGAACTGATTTTTACAAGGGCACTAGGATTAAATTGAAATGAATATAAAAGATTGGAGCTAAATTAAAATAAAATTAAAATGAAATTAAAAAAATTTGAAAACACGAAAGGGTCAATCGGGCAATTTGCCCATTTTCAAAAAAACGCGGATCCCACCCGTGTTTTTGAGTCAACATGTGGATCCTATGCCTAGAAACGACGTCGTCTAAGGCTTATCGGATTAAGCTAAAACGGCGTCGCTCTATTAAGGCTATATAAGCCAAATTCCAGTTTCAACATCATTCTGAAACACCGTTTAAAAAAATTAACAAAAATCTTCTGGAAGAGGACTGAGAGTTGGTCATCGGAGCGCCGTTGAGTCTCCATCCACCGATTCCCACGTGCCTACGCGCCACCATACACGGTGGTCGGAGGGTCAAAAACCCTCACCTTTTCAAGCAAAAAACAGGTAATCCTTCCCCTTTTTACTATTTGCAATGTATATTTAAAATATTCACCTTTTGTACTCGATCGACTATTGTACTCTTTTCTGTGTAGGCAAAAATAAACTTTTTTATTGAATTTGTTTCTGTATCCAAAAAAAAAACCCCTTTTTACATTGTATTTTACATTCATTTATACTGTTTACAAATAAATTACAAAAAATTAGTCCCCGATTCTGATTGGTTTGATTGCTTGCTTATTTCCTTTTCTTGTAGGTTAACAGCGCAATCCTCGGCGGTGGGGCATGATCTATGCGCCGATTGAGGTGTGACAAAGGGACTGGAACCACGACGCTGATGGAGGGTAGTTGAAACAACAGAGGTTGAAGAGGCATGACCCTTAGGCTTATTGCGGCGCGAACCCTAGCTAGGGTTTCTCAGCTGCTGAAAGTAGGTTGGGCAAATTGGGCCTTGTACATTTTGGACCTGGGTGTAATGGGTACCGAGTTTTGGGTAGTTTAGCTGGGTTACGGGTTAATGGGTAATTTAGCTGGGTTTTAGGCATTTGGGTTTTGTCAGGCTTTAAAGCCTATTTATTGTAAATAGACTTTTTTAATGAACTTTTATTTATTTTATATTAATTAATTTAATTCTTGCAAGCCCGGGTAAATTTGGGCGATTACAGAGGCGATTTCATTTTTCTGTTTATTAATCCCCTTCCTCTTTGTTGCTTCCCCTTGGTAAGTATCACCCCACGCAACCTATCCTTTATTTTACTTAATCTCCACTCACTACTATGATTTAGAATTATAGAGGCGATTTCATTTTTCTGTTTATTAATCCTCTTTTTCTCCCTTCTCATTTTATCATTCTTTCAAAATATATTTTAGTCTGACATCATTTCATTATATAAAACCCAAATTGCTAACTTTACATGTCTTCCAGTCGGATAGGAGTCTATGTTTGATACAATATACTCATTTGTCTTTTTAAAATTATTTTTCTCTCATATATTTTTGGAGGGTTGTATATCGTGTGCATGCGTGCGGTGTGTATATATAATATATGCTGGAATACGTACATAAATTTTTAAATATTTTTTGAGTGGTTCACCTGTTTGAATTTTGAACTTGATGCAACTGTGTTAGGTTCTACATCTGAGAAGAAACTAGATGCCAATCATATAGCCTTCTCAAATATCAGGGCTCAAGCTATAATTGCTAGGTCTTCAAGTTGTAAGACAAGGAAATTTAGCAATTGACTGGATTTAGTTTCATGAAGGAATGTGATGGGGTTGCTTTTCGGAGTTTCGATCATCTCGTTAAACTCGCCAGATGCCGATGGTGCCGGTTTGCCACCTGAAGAAAAGCCGAAACTATGCGATGATGCTTGCGAAAAGGAGCTTGAAAATGTATGGTGAGATTGCATAGCTCCCTTATCTTTGATTTTTCCTCCATCCATAGGCTGCTAGTGTTAGTTTACTTATTTAACAGCATTTCGTGTATCCTATCATGTTTGGGTTCTTTACCATATCATATCATGTTCAAGTTATTTTATATAAAATTTGATACATTCATGTATTCGTGTCATGTAATCTGCCAAGTAGGCATTGCATCTGTAAGACATTAGTAATGTACTAATCAAGAAACATAACCTTGCTAAATATCCAATGAAGTTTACCTTATCTAGGCATTGCAGTTGATGCTTTGAAACTTCTTGTTGGCATGCTTGATCATCTTATACATTAAAGTATAACACTATGTTACCCTGATTTGATGTGAGTTTTGAATACCAGTATGTGTTCAGCATAAATATATACTTAGTATGATTGATTGCTGATGTAACAATGTTTGATTGCCAATCACATGATTTTCACTTTTGTTTTCTCTTCAATAATGATTGATTGCTAATGTAACAATTTTTTTTTACCAGGATGCTGTCTAACAATTGCATAACCGAGCCATGTTTTTAAGATTGATTGCAAATGACTGGTATTGTGAAATAACACTTACATAAGATAAATTAGTAACTCTGGCTTTGGCATACAGGATGAACTGCTTTGGTTGGAATTGTTTGATAATTAATGTTGTGGTATTTTTTTATGAGAGAGTAATTTGGATGTGAATGTAATATTAAATGTAATAACCCTCTGTATTGCATTAACAAAAACCACTGCCTTCATCTAGCAAATGATTTCATTTCAGGGTGATATTGGTGATTTTGGGTTTTATTTATGTTTTATGGCATATTCAAAGTCTGCAGTTAAGTTTACAGTGAGCCAGTTGACTGCATTTCTTTTTTCATGTTTTACAACTTTTTCTGACCAACAATTTATTTGTTACATATATGTTTTATTTTATTTTAATCGTTAGTTGTATGTCACTAATGCTTAATTATTATAATTTTTTACATAAATGTTTTTTTTTTACTCGAAGCTAAGAAGTTAGCATCACAATATCAAAAGGAAACGGACAAATGCAATTCAGGTATGGAGACTACTAAAGGACTTTTATTTGCTGAATAACTATTAAAGCTATAATAGATATACAAATCAAAACTTATGGATTTTATTCCTCATTGCTATTTTCTGCTTTCCTTTTGTTGCATTATGGTCTCAATAGTGTCAAAGACACAGTTGATAAGTTAAGAAGTGATGCCAGGCAAGAGTCTAAGACAAAATTAAATATGGAGGATTTTATGGTTCCTTGTAGAGGTAAATTATCTGTTGCATTTATTATCTATTTTTTTTCTTTTTCTCCTTTGCAACTCTTGTCTGTTCTTACATGTGTCGGTCATTAAAGGGCTTTTGTGATATTTTAAATTTATAGAAATGTTATTTCATTTTATGATCTAGAGAAGAAAAGAAAGAGAGATCCAAAAATTCATCATCAGTATCAGAAGTTATGAATATAGATGAAGATGCTGTAAGTGCCCCATTTATACATTTTCTTCCATTCTCTTTCTAATATAGGAAATCTTGAAAGACCATTTCTTAGTATTTTCTTTCCAAGGAAATATTACCTTACTTTCTAAAATATTGGCGCACCATTCACTGCACACAACATTTATTGTCAAATAAAAGACTGGGTTTTGTTGGGGATTGTTTTAGGTTGAAAGAAGAACACGGAGTAGGAAGGCATAAAGTGGAATCGGAAGGTATAGTTATTGAGGAAAGAGCAACTGAAATGGCAAGTGATTTTACTCACTCTTGCTTGTAATCCCTTGCTACCAATTGGTTTTTATATAATATATATATATAGTGTTGTTTTATATATTAGCTGTAAAAATGGATCATAGTGTCACCATCTGTAGTTATCCTTTTAATTTTTATGGTATACATGTTATTTGAGGTTCTATTAAAGGAATTCGGTTGTGGTATACTTGATTAATTAAAATACAAGAAGATGAAGGCCAGTGGAAACTTAAGCGTCAGAAAACATCCAGCTTTTGATCTTGTAATTTTCATAAATTGAAAATGATACGAAAGTTTATATTTCAAAATTAGTTAAGACATGTGAACTTTGGCTTTTTTCAGAATTAAGACATCTGTCTCCAATCTTGAACAATAAGACATCTGTCTCCAATCTTGAACAATCTTGAACAATGTTGTTTTATTAAATATAATAAAATTTAAAGTGTAGAAAGTAGTATTTGTACTGACTTGGTTTTTTTTGTTCCGAGGATTCAGTACCGCCCGCATTTAGAACTATTGCTTGAAAACATCCCAACAATGTTTCAGAGTAGTACAACTGCTGAGTCATGTTTTGGTGCTGCAATCAAGGTAAGTTATTACAAGGTTATACCTTCATAGTCTGTTTGAGGTGTTGAGTGTATGTAACTTGGTTACTTGAAGAAAACTGAGGTTAAGATACTGATACATCAATCCTTATCTTAAACAATTTGTATGTAGTTTAGATATGTAGTTTATTTGAGTGTCGGAGTTTTTGGACTGCTTTCTCAAAATTTTTATCGACAAGAAGTTTTCTAGGAAAATTTGACATGGTCCTGAATTCAATTTATAATTTGTTGCTAATATTCTTTTATTTTTAGCTGAATTAACTGACCAAATCCGGTTTGGTTAACAAAAGAGATTTTAAGAAAATTTGATATTTGAATGTTATTTTGGTTATTAGTTAGGATTAGTCCTGTTAAGTTTTTATACCTTCATTTTATTTGTTTTGAAATTTTAGTATGTGTTAATTTAACATCTGATGGTGATTAATATCTTCATTGTATTGTGCTTCTAGATTTTGATTTGTTCTGATATTTTGGTTGGATTTGTAGAATTATCCATTGAAAAAATGTTGAAGGTTAATTTTGTTTCGTTAACGAAAACCAACTAAATTAACCGAAATATTAAGTTGTTCTCTCTTTTCCTGCAATTTTGTAGTTAACGGATTTGGGTTTCACGTTACATTATTTTGTATGTTGTAGGTACATATTATGCACAGCCTTTTCAATAACTTCTGCATTAATAGACTGGAGTAGTGTACAAAAATCCTTTAGACACTTGCAGACCATTCAAATCTATAATATTTTTCCCCTCTGTTTGTAGGTTCATTGGCATCTTGTCCTGATGAGAGTGTAGTTTATGAAGCTTTAAACTTTGCATTGTCCTCCAAGGTATTAGAATTCCTAGTTCAAAACTTAGCAATTTGTCTTTTTTATAAAAGACCAAATTTCCAATTTTCAATGTTGTTTAGGTTCGCAAACAAGATGATGTATTTGGACTTGCTGTATTTTATTTATATCTTTATATTTAATCTAATTTTTATTATTTATTTTAGTTTTGATTCTATATTTTTATTTTTATTTTAATATTTAAGATAACTTGAGTTCTAACTTTTAGATTCTAATTGTGTTATTAATTTATTATTTTAAATTATAAATTTAAATTCATCAATTTTTATATTTAATTTTAAAGTTAAAATTTTCATAGAAAATTTAATTTAAACAGTAACTTTTTTTCATTTATACTTAAAAATATATAGTTTGAAGTTCAAATTTCAAAAATAAAACATAATATAATATTTATCATAGAAATAAATGTTTATTTAATTAAAATAATTTTTTAAAGGTCATTTTTTTAGCGGCGTTTTTTGATAAAAGCGCCGCTAAAGGTCATACTTTTAGTGGCGTTATCTATAGCTGCGTTTTTTGCGGCGCTTATAGGCCTAAAAGAGCGCCGCTAAAAGTTTATTTTGATGTAGTGCATGCATGCAAGCTCTGGACATAGTTTAATGTATGTTGTGTTCTTAGGTGTTTTTAGTTATTAAAAGGTTAAGAATACTGGATCTTCAATCATTTGATACAAGTGAATACTCGACAGAATATTCATAGCACTTCGTAGCACTCTAGACATAGATGTTGCAAGTTGTACAGAGAGGACGTTCATTGCAGTTATCAATCCCAGGTTCCGTAGACTTAAATGAACTTAGATTTTTAGCTCAAAATCCAGCTATTGAAAGAGGCAGGTCACTATAGCGATTCTCTGGGTAGTAGCTTAAACAATATTATGCCATGGCATTATCTTGATGTGAACATTTCTCTTAAATAATTCCAGCCCTATTCATTCAACAACAGAAATACTCTTGATATTCTCTATGAATTGCCACATCATTTTACTTTCCGTATCAATTCTTTGTTCATTATCATTTAATCTTAGTGATTCATTACTCTAATTTCTTATTCACTTTGAGATTATTTCCTGATATTTTAGTATAATTAACAGTATTATAATAACATACTCAATTTCTTACCAATTTTTGATCCCTATGGAGACAATACTTACTTATCACTTTTACTTGAATGATGTGTACACTTGCATAATTGCTTTAGTTATTTTACATGTAATAATTTTTTGGCGTCATTTTTGGGGATCGATTGCATTAGTGAAAAGTTGGTCTGTTATTATTCTTGTTAGAGCAGTTAATTAGTATTTTATTTGACTTTTCAGGTTTGTATTAGTGAATTAGAAGAAGTATTCAAGAGGATGCAGAACATTGTTTTGATCCTAATATTGAAAGGACATTAATGCAGAGAAGAAAAGAGTTAAAGGAAATGGAGAGGATTAGAAATGAAGAAAATAGTTAAGGGAAATGGAGAGAATTAGAAATGATCCAAACATAGAAGATAATGTACTCTAGAATGAAAGGAATGTTGATATTCCTTAAATTATAGTTGACAAAGACAGACCTGTCAGAGAACATGTAGTGCTTATTTTGGATAATCTAAATCAAGGAATTGTTGGGCGCTAAAAATCAAGTGGTTGATCACTTGTAACGACTAAAAGTAGGGAATAATTATGGTGATGGTCAAATGATTAAAGATGAAATCACTAATAAATAGTTATTATTTATGAACATATATGGGGTTAATCATAAAATTTTTACGGCATACCACCCATAGACAAATGGACAAGCTAAAATTCCCAATAGATAAATCAAGGAAATTCCGGACGGGCAAACTTCAAGAGGAGATGGCCATCTTTTGGGAATATGTCCACTAATGTGATGTTATTCGTAAATCCTTGGAAAATAACTTCTCATGCCCAATTCCACCATTTCCTATGTTTCATATGGAACTGTTATTAAATCCTGATGTAGAAGAAGAAGAACCTACTACTTCTCTCACGCAAAACCAAGAACCAGAGGGAGATGCAGCTAGGACAAAATCTGTACACATTGAATATGACGATAAGGGAATGGATACCACTTAGACTATTGCACCTGCATCATAATCCAAGTCCCTTATGACTGCCCAAGAATGTGTAGTTCATTAACTGATTGATGAAATCACAAATTTAAGCACTGAAAATAATGAGGAAGAAGTGCCCATTAACCAGCTTTAGAGAAAAAGATTTAAGAAGGCTGCTGGTAAAATCGTTGAAGCTGATAGTGATGACTAGGACATACCACAACGTTAAAAGAGAGTTGTAAGGAAATCCACACAATCCAAGTGAAGTAATTTCCTTCCTTTACAAGCTTTGATTTTTCTATTTTCATGATCATTCATTTTGATTTTTATCTATTTCATGCATTCATGTAGCTTTTATTCATGTTCAAGCATTGAGGACAATGCATCCCTTAGGTTTGGAGGTGTGTTGTTTATACAGATTGCATTGTTAATTGTTCATTGTTCATGGTTGTTTGAGCTTGTTTAGCATAGGACAGTTGTTGAAATGAATTTCTAAAACTAGAATAGGTGAAATATAAATGCAATTAGGCTATAATAGCATTCTTTGAATAAATCTCGTACTTTTTGACTTAATCTCAATATAGTACTAGGGTATAATTTCTGTCATGGTAAAATAATATGAGCACTCAAATGTTTGAACCTGTTGAGTAGGTTAATAATATTTTGTTTGTTACATTATATTTTTGACCAGAAAAATGAGTTATGAGATGAGTGTTTGTTTAAAAAAATGTGTACATATTTTAGGGACACTTCACTGAATCTTGAGGCTAAATTGCTAAGAAGGTAGTTGTTTGCTCTATCCATCTTTTTAGTTAAAAGCTTTTGTTTCATGAGTCATTTATATTCAAATTGTGACATGATATAATACATGGGAGTCTAGTGTATGCTCCATTGAGGTTGTCAAGTATAAAATCATATGACAATATGAATTCACTAGAAAACTTTTGTGCTAGAAATTGAATAAATGTCTAAAAAATAATAATAAATAAAATAAAATAAAAACATTTACTTTTAGGAACCAATTTCTACACTTCATTTGCTAAACAAGTGTACAAGAATTATAAGTAATTATTCTTTTCTTCAGTAGAAGACTGCTTAAAATAGAGGTACACAGTATGCTCATTATGATTTGGTAGTATAATTGGTGACTGATGGTTTTGGCAATTCCATGCATTCATGTATATTCATCCATTATTTACTTGAGAACAAGTAATAATTCGGGTTTAGGGGTGTACTAACTCTTGAAAAGAGTTATATTTTAGGCCTCTAGATGGAATTGTTTGTTTGAAATTAAGTAAATACATCTGCATTACTATGATAATTTTAGAACATTGCATAACAAAGCTTGGATTATGCTACATTGGCCATTATTTATTACTTTTATAACTTGGGAGGGAAAGTGTTGTTCTATGTGAACACAGGTGAAGGTAGAAAAAGAGGACTAAGAGGATGCAAAAAGAAAATAGGTGAAGTGAAACATTGCCAAGGCAAATGGTAAGATTGATTGCCAACAGAATTGCCATGGCAATTCTGGGAAAATGACTCAGCACTTTATCCATGTAAATCACAGCCAACTGGATATGTACCAAATAACTAATCTGAAAAGAGGAATGAAAAATGTATGTTGAGGTGGGACGGATCTACCCAATAAAAGAAGGAGGGAAAAGAATAAATAAATGAGAGTAGAATTAGCTTGAGAAAGGGACTGGTGACAACAATTATCTCTCTGTGCAAAGAAGAACTCCATTGGAGAATTCTGGAGAAAGAAGGGTAGCAGCTTAGAAGAGAGCAGAATACAGACATGAGGAAGGGGGAGAGAAATCTATCTTGGATTTACGTTCAATTGGAAGATAAAATAGAAGTCGGAATGTATAATTAACCTCCTACAATTCTGCCTTTACTTTTCTAGATTGAATTTTCTACGATTCAAGATTAATTGAGAAATTTTAATGGATGATTTCTAGTTTGATGTTTACTTTTCCACCCATGAGCTAAATCTTCTCTAGGTTAGATTTGTTTGGGTGAATGTGTTTATCATCTTTAGTGCCTTGGATTTGAGATTGTTTATATCACTAACACATTCGATTCATACTTATTTAAATACATGCATGCAAGCTCTAGACATAGTTGAATGTATATGTTATGTTCTTAGGTGTTTTTAATTTTGAAAAGGTTAAGAATACTGTATCTTGAATCATTTGATGTAAGCGAATACTCGACACAATATTCGTAGAACTCTAGACATAGATGTTGCAAGTTGTATAGAGAGAACATTCATTGCAATTATTAATCCCAAGTTCTGTAGACCTATATGAACTTAGATTTTTAACTTAAGATCTAACTATCGAAAGAGGTAGGTGACAGTAGCGATTCTCTGGGTAGCAGATTAGACAATATGTTGCCATGGCATTATCTTGATATGAACATTTCTCTTGAATAATTCCAACCCTATTCATTCAACAATAGAAATGCTCTGGATATTCACTGTGAATTGCCACATCATTTTACCTGCCATATCAATTCTTTATTCTTTATCATTTAATTTTAGTGATTCATTATTCTAGTTTCTTATTCACTCTGAGATTATTTCCCGATATTTAGGATAATTAACAGTATTATAATAACATACTCAAATTCTTAACAATTTTTGATTCATGTGGAGACAATACTTATCACTTTATTACTTGAATGACTTGTACACTTGCAAAATTGAATTAGTTATTTTACACGCAATAGTGTTCCTGAAGATGCCCTGAGACTCAAGCTATTTCCTTACTCATTGCGAGATCGTACCAGAGCAGGTTGGAATGCTTTGCCATTAGGAGCGGTGGCATCTTGGAATGAACTTTTTCAAATGTTTTTGTGTGATACAACCCCCCCAAATATGAATGCCAAATTGAGGAACGATATTACATATTTTCGGCATTTGAAGATGAGACATTGTATGATGTTTGGGAATGATTCAGGGAATTTATAAGAAAATGCCCGCTGCATGGTTTCCAACATTGGACACAGATGGAAATGTTTTATAATGGATTGAGTGCACATACATGAATGGTAGTTGATGCATCTTCCAATGGGACTTTGCTAGATAAATCATATAATGAGGCATATGAGATTCTGGAAAGGATAGCTAACAATGATTATCAATATTGGACTACAAGAGGTTGCTGGAGCTATGGAGCTTGATGCGATCACTTCATTAACTGCTCATGTATCATCTCTAACTAATATGGTTAAAATATTAAAGATACCAATTGTAGTGCACGAAATGAAAGTAGCAGAATTAACATGTCTTTATTGGGGGGAAGATCATGTTTTTGATGAAAGCCCATCGAACCCAGCTTTAGTATGTTACATGGGAAATTTCAATCGAAACAACAGCCCATATTCCTATACATACAATATAGGATGGAAAAAACATCCAAATTTTAGTTGGAGTAATTAAGGGGTGCGAAATTCCAGTAATGTTGTTTGATAGAATCTTACAAGTGCACCATCTGTGTAACAACCTATTTTCATAAAATTAAAATAGTGGTTTCGGGACCACAAATTCGATGTGAGATTATTTATTTCATTATTATTTTAATTTCTATAGTATGTTAGAAAGGTTGTATAAAAATTACATTAACAAATTTTATCGTTTCCATGTTTAATGTGGTAAAAAGGACTAAATCGTAAAAGATGCAAAATTTGTGTTCTATAAGTTAAAGGTACTAAATGGCTATGAAATTAAATGATTAAGGGAATTAAATGGTAATTAGACCATTTTGATTATGAGTGGACAAATATAGAAATTAAATGTGAAATTCCAAAGGTTATTTAATAAGGCTAAACTAGTAATTTAATAAATAAAAGGAAATTAAACTAAATTAAACATGGTATCATATTCTAACTTGTTTTCTTCTACTGAAATATTGCAGAAAAACACCATTTTTGGTGCTTTAAAGTTCCAGCTAGCTTGGTTCATGCATGTGTCCCTTTTTTAGGTTAGTTTTTAATGTTTTTTATGTTTTCGGGATCGTTATAGCTTAATCTAGTAACCTAAGGGACTAATTTGGAAAACATTTAAAAGGTTAGGGTTTTTCCATGAATCTATTCATGTGGTTTTTTATGTTTGATGGAAGAAAATGAGTCCTTGTTGATAAATAAACAACTTTTGTAAAGTGAATTTTGTTGAAAATGTTAAATAGGAATTTATTTGTAAAATGTGTAAAATATGTGGTGAAATTGTGAAATAATGAATTATATGAATTGCTATGATCCTATATTTAATTTGGCTAGCTTAGGTTAGGGATGAAATTGCATGAATTTCAATTTACAAGCTTAAGGAATAAATTGTAAAGAAATCAAAACAATAGAGGAAAAGCATAATTTTGCAAAAAATATGAATTTTGGATTGAATTGAATAGAATGAATATTGAATGAATTGAATTTTCTTATCTAGATCAAGTTAAGCCTCGTATGGATTTAGATCAAGGGAAAGATAAAGTATCAACTAGTCGGTCCTATTCATCATTTTTGTGATTGAGGGAAGCTCGTAAGTTTAAATAGTGTTTTAATGTATTTTATTTAACTGTTATTATGTTATTTATCATATTATGCTTTGACAAAAAATCCAACAACATTTAGATGACTATCGAGCCCCGTTTTAACCTTAGGAATATATAGGTTACAAATTACATGTCATTAGGGTTACCATGTTTTGGGCGCTAGTCTTGAATGTCCTACCAATGGCTGAGTTTTGGCATTTGTTGCGGATACTCATCGGCTTGTGTAAGCGGCATTGGGTAGCTACGTTTACGACCGTCAGCTTGTGTGAGCAGGCTCATTTATGGCTCGTATGAGCGTTTACGTAAAGGAAAAGGAATATGTTAGCACACTAGGTGTGAGCTTCCCGTGTATATGATATTATTCTAAATGGTTCAACGGGCATGTAAAACACTATGTGTGAGCTTTCCGTGTATATAATATTATTCAAAATGGTTCAACAGGCATGTAAAAGATGAACCTGTAAGGGTTCTGATTGATTGCACTATGAAACTATGGAAACGTATGAAGTATTGATGATCAAAGTATGTATAGCCATGTTATGAAAAGTATGAATTCATTTTTATTATGATTATGAGATTACCTTACCATGTGATGAATTTCGTTAAGTTATGTGATTAAGCACTAACTTGTGTTATTGACAATACTTAGGCTTGTGCTAAGCTTGTGTTGGATTGATTCATGTCTATTTTAATGATTATTCATTCAAATGGTAAGTTTTATTCATGATTTACGAAGTTACTAAGCATTATATGCTTATGCTGTGTTTTTTCCTATGTTTTATAGATTATTGGAAGCCTGATCAATTTGGAAGCTTGTCAGAGACTTATCACACTATCCAGCGACTATATCGGTAGATTTTGATGTTTTGAGTCATGGTTATAATGGCATGTATAGGTGAATCGTGTTTGATGAGACAGTCATTATGTATGACTTGTAAATGTGGTTTTATGGTTGATGAACTTTTAGGATTTTAATCCTTTGATGGTAGGAGTTGAAATGGTTATATTGAATGACGAATTTACTATGCTTGAACGTGATTTTGGCATGTGGTCATTTTGCTAAGTTTGGTAAGGAAATATATTAGAAATGTATGGTTGATGAATGGCTAAATTATGCATATGTTTAAGAATATTTGATTGTTGTGGTTGAGGTGCCTTTTAGCATATTGGTTGTATGGATAGATGGAATAATGATTTAGTCATTGTTGTGCATGTTTTAGGTATGTTTTCAAGGTTTGAATGTATGTGTAATTGGTTCATGGGATCATGCTTGATTAGGGTGAAGAGAATGGCTTAAAATTGGCCTATTTCTTATTAAGACAGCCTATGACGCGGGCATGTGTCTGAACATTGTGCGACACATAGCCATACGACACGGCCGTGTGTCCCTTGTAGGTTTCAAAGAGTTGCAAGTCAAGTAGTTATACGGCTAGCACACGGCCTGGCACACGAGCGTGTAAGGCTATCTCGAGAGTTACACAGCCTCGCACACGGGCATGTGGCTTGGCTGTGTGACCCAAGTCTGAGAGTTACACGGGCACAGACACGGGCTGGGACATAGCTGTGTGTCCTTACTTTGAATGTCCACACAGCCTGAGACACGGGCTTGTGTCTTAGCCGTGTGAGTCACACGGCCGTGCAACCCCTACTGTGTAAAATTTTCTATCTTTTTCCATAAAATTCTAAAAGTTTCCGATTTAGCCTCGAATCATTTCTAAAGTGTTTCAAAGTCCTCGAAGGCTTGAATAAGGGACGATATGCATGCGTATGAATGAATTATCTTGTGATTCATTTAATGTTTGGAATCAAATGTTTTAAGTCATGATTTTATGGTAATGCTTCGTAACCCTATTCCGACAATGGATATAAGTTAGAGGTGTTACAACCTGGATACAGTCAACCTATGCCATGGCAAAATGTTCAACAAAGTTCATCATCATCTTCATCTATGGAAGCTCTATTGAAGTAATACATAGCCAGTAACTATGTAACACCCCAAACCCGGCCCAAATGTTATGGCCGGACCCGACGTGTCACATTGAAGTTTTTAAGAAAACCCATGCCTCTTTCAACATCCTTCTTAGTGTTTTTGAAGAGAGTCTTTGCTAAGTTAATAAAGTGAATTGGAGTTGTGCACTAGGTAGGTATCCGAAACAGAGGAGGTGAACCATGAAGGCTGCTTAAGTACCAAGCTCTTGATTGGATCCAATCCTAGACATGCCCACAACCATTGCCACACTTTGGCGCGAGGTTAGGTTTTGGAAAAAAAATCGAGTTGGAATTCATTTAAGTAGATATTTTTGGTAAACCGATTAATTGCATCGTTGCGTTATTTTGAAAACAAGTATCATTTTGAAAACGCGCCCTAAGTTTAACCCATTTTGGATTGTTATCAATAAAATATAGAGTATAAAATAAAATAATCCCAGAAAAATAATTAAAATGGCCTTATTACAACTCAAAACCAAATAATAATAATAATTAAGATAAAACATATAAAAAAACCGGTTACTTATTGCAAAGTTCGAAAGCGATCACCACGGCCACTCTGAATCCCCTCCGGCTCCAAGTCTCCACATCAAGGCTCACCTGCAAGGTT
This sequence comes from Gossypium hirsutum, assembly GCF_007990345.1. Lineage (NCBI taxonomy): Eukaryota > Viridiplantae > Streptophyta > Magnoliopsida > Malvales > Malvaceae > Gossypium > Gossypium hirsutum. Next base: position 40,351,851 of record NC_053433.1, read on the forward strand.
AAGGAAAGGGGTGAGTTTGGAAACTCAGTGTGCAACAAGCCCCTTTCAGAGCCCAAACTAATATTAGAATACTGGGCCTAATCCCTAATTTAGTCTCGACATATACTTGGCCAAAGCCTTTCGTTTAACGGTTACAATGCCGAACCCTTTTCATAAATCATATCACTGGGCCGAAGCCTTTACTGTAAACGGTATGGCCCATAGGCCCATTTCAATATCACATGAAATACCAATGAATGTATGCAAGCCCATTTGGAAAGACTACTCAACCCACCATCTGCTACTCTCCACCCGTACCAACCAAGCTCTCCATGTGGGGAATAACTCAACCCACCCAACCAAACTCTCCACTGGCAGCATAGCTGTTTTATCATATAACTAGAGGCCTAGCCTCTTTTAATAACTGGGGCAAAGCCCTTTTTGGTAAACTGGGGCAATGCCCTTTTCGGTAAACTGGGGCAATGCCCTTTTCGCACTTCCTCCATTTATATAAAACCCAACCCATGCATATAATGAGTATATCATAGCATATCATGTGCATCTCATAAAGTATCATGTGCATATTATGTCATATCATGTATAACAATATCTCATGCATTTCCATACCACTCAATAACCATATCATAAGACCATATATACAAAATGATTATAATGCTATACTCAAAATATACAAGCCATTTTCGCATGGCTATACGAATATACATTACCAAAAGATACTTAATTAACAACAAAGGTCAGTCCTATACATGCCATTATCAAAGTTCAACTAAAAGAGTACCAAAAAGGGGCTTAGATAGTGTGGATGACTTCGACTTTGACACTTCCGAGTCCGATAGCTGACGAACAAAATCTATAATACCGAGAATTTAAGCAATAGAGTAAGTGTTTCGATGCTTAGTAAGTTTATAAGTAAGGAAATCATTTGAAACAAAAACACAAAAGAAATAGCATTCATAAGGATAAATAAATGCCTATGCACAAGTTCACATATTCATTTTAATTTACACTTCTATCAATATGTTTACACACTCGAAGTCAAACTTAACTAAATTTCATTTGAATCAATTTCATGTAACTCGAGTGAGCTATAGACTTCATATAACCCTAAGAAATGGCCGGGAGAGCATTATTCGATTACATAATCACAACTTATACTGTACCAAATTTTTCCAATGTATATGCAATCCATACCTGGTCATATTAGGGATTATGAGCACATTAATCGGAATTATTACGACAGAATCGCACCTTTCCAAACATAAATACTTTCGGAATTTGGCTCGGATGTAACAACCAGCACGAATGCCTTCAGGACTTAACCCGGTTATAATAACCCACACGAATGCCTTCGGGACTTAACCCGGTTATAATAACCCGCACGAATGCCTTCGGGACTTAACCCGGTTATAATAACCCACACGAATGCCTTCGGAACTTAACCCGGTTATAATAACCCGCACGAATGCTATGCACATATATATCATAACCCATTAGCATTTCCATTACATTACTAGAAAACAAGTTCAACATGCTTATCAACCCTTACTCTTACGGCTCAATAGCTACATACACGTAATACGATTTCATTTCGCTATTCCACATGAATTCTTTAACCATTCGGCTCCAAGTCATATAAAATAAAAATCATTTGTTTCACTATGTAATTTATATAGAACCATAAGATCACAATTTATCTACTATGCTTTTATATGATACCTATAAAATCATAAGCTAAGTTTCGTTACTCAAAGACTTACATCGGATATTTTGAATAGCTGCGGATGGACTACTCGATTGCTTTTTCTTTTCCTTTATCTGATTTTGACCCTCTTAGCTCTTGAGCTTGATTCAACAAATAGATTTTATTAAATAACTTATCAATTTAGCTATTCAATTTAATACATGTATACCATACAATTAAGTACAAATGATGTTATTAACTAGATATTAAACATCATACATATGCTCTACTCATGTACCAACGAACATAATACTAGCTTAATACCATGCATAATCGAATTTATTTAACATCATTTAGTTTCATATTAATACACATATCGTCCCAAATCGACACAAGAGTCAAATTCATCACTCAAACATTCACACCAATTTATTTTAATATTTTGGCCGAAACCCTCAATTGGCTATCATAGCCTTAATATTTCAATATAAATACGTATACATATATATACAATCTAAATCCCTCACTTAACACATAATCTACTAACTTGGAAATTATTTTCTAACAAATTTTAACTTACACTAAAGCCGAGTGTTACTCAAGCTTTAAGCTCATGTTCTTTCATTATTAAGCAAGTGTTATAACACAAGGATTTATAGCCGAAACCTATGCATAACATTATTCAAGATTTAAACTCTTAAATTCATTTACAAAGCCGAACCTTTTGATTTATATATATAAAATAATCTCTAATTATTTTATTCAAGCACCCAATGGCATTTTCTTTAATTTAACCCTAAGATAAACAAAAGATTTATTCATGCAACTTAATAAGTTCAAGTTCATCTCTTTCACATATAAATACCAACAATTAAGTATTTACTAGTTCAAACTCCATTAAACCTTTAGAACATCAATCTATCCCTTACCATATCTCCCAAAAAAAAAAAACGAATGCACAAATATATATAAATGAAAAATAATGTTAAATGTCATTAACAAATAAAGCCATACACACACAACTTATAAGTAAATTCCATCCTTGCAAAGCCTATAGTTCACTCGGCCACTCAACCCACAACCTATCGAAACTTCAATTCAAACTCATTAGCCGAATACACATATACTTATAATAAGCACATATGACATCTTCTTCAAGACACATTCGGCTATGGCATAATTTGTAACACCCCGAACCCGAGACCGATACCGGGGTCGAACACGAGGTGTTAACTGACTTTAACCCCTTACAAAATTTATTTTCCAGACACTGCCCAATCTGTGTGCTAGTCATTTTAAAAATCATATCTTGAGTTTCGTAACTCGAAAATCAGTTTCGTAATTTTTCCCCGAAACTAGACTCATGTGCCCACCTATGTATTTTTTTCTAGAATTTTTGGTCAGGCCAATTAGTACAGTTTATTAGTCAAAGTCTCCCAAGTTGCAGGGGTCGACTACACTGACCTTTTCCCATTACGACTTGGATATCTCTCTGCACAGAGCTTCAATACTGATGCCGTTTGTTTCTATGGAAACTAGACTCAGAGAGGAATCTGTACATATATGGTACGACCCCTAATTATCTCTGGTTAATTTATATTGAATTTCCAAAGTCGGAGCAGGGAATCCAGAAACCGTTCTGGCCCTGTCCCACAAAAATCTGATTATCTCTTAATATACTGCCCATATGATCTTTTCGTTACTTCCTCATGAAAGCAGACTCATTGAGCTTCGATTACATAATTTATTCATCAATTAATTCCACTCCTACTATTTTTAGTGATTTTTCAATCTCATGACACTGCTGCTGCCAGCATCTGTTACGAAAGTAACTAGGTCCATTTCATGCCTACCCTTGATCCAACTCAATCGAACATTCGTGCCATCTTCGCATGGCTTAAAGTTTACATGCCAAAGTTCAAACACAACGTAATAGCTTATACATGCCAAAATGTTCTTCTAAGCCAACTAAGAAGAAAGTACCAAAACTTGCTATCCGGTGTGATGACTTCGATGACGGCCTGACCCCGCAAAAATAGATGAGTCCAAGCAACCTATAATGGGTGACAAGGAAACACCGAGTGAGTTTATAACTCAGTAAGTCATAAGCTATGCACTACCATCCATCAATAACATTATCACAAGAGAAAACAAAATGGAACGAGGCTAATTACTCCATCCATTCCGAACCATACCATAGTTCCTCCAACCTATCGATTCAATTTCATATCAATTCATGCATTCACGTTCCATATACTCATCAATAGGACATTGAAGCATTTTCATAAATCAATTTATTTTCGTTACAATCAAACGACTAAACGGCCTTTCACCCATCCTACGATAAATTTATGTACGTGACTTCAAGTATATTTGTCACATAGGTTCAAACTTACCGAGCTCAACACCAAGTATAAGCATAGCACCTATTAGCCATGTACTCAAGACACTTACCCGATCCGCTGTCCGCGATCGACTCAATAGTGTCGCACACGTAGTGTCCATAATGATTCACGAATGTATATTGAGTCCGCACACTCAGTGCTATATAATCAACTCGCACACTTAGTGCTACATAATCAAATCGCACACTTAGTGCTACATAGTCAAACTCGCACACTTAGTGCCGCATGGTCAATTCGCACACTTAGTGCATCATATTCATTTCGCACACTTAGTGCAACATAGTCAAATCGCACACTTAGTGCTGTACAATTTAATTCCCGCGCACTTAGCGCCAATCTCATGGTCATAAATGGTTATATCCGCACGTTTAGTGCCGAGATCAACAACTCAGTACATCTTACCTCTTTTCTTTTCATTCAACAATTTCATCATCACATACGTACATGCATATATATATATGTATATTTATTCATTCCATTCAGCATCAATACATAAACATTATGACCATTTGAAATAATACCAACTACATGCTTAATGACTTACCTTGTGTTGGGTAAGACGGTTCCAACTCGGCTACTCGATGACCTTTTCTTTGCCTTTGCTCGATTCACCACCTTTAACTCCTTGAGCTAAATCAAACAAATTTGACTCATTAAAGTCTCATTTTGCTAGCTTATGGCCGAATATGACAAGGAGTTTGATGGGTCATATGGCCACCTTTTAGCTCAAATACACAATGGTCATATGCATTTTTAATCACATCAAATGATTCAATACAATTCACTCGAACATCAAAAGAGAACCTCAAGGTACTTAGTCCATATACACATTAGACATTAGAGTCACATATGTACGAATTCACGAATCAAATTCGACATATTGGCTAATTTTCCCTTTAGCCGAACCTTCTAAGTCAAGATAAAGCCATCAACATGCTTACCTTTGGCCGAACATACACATCAACTTAGGTGCTCATTTATGTGGCCGAACACACACATGTCTATGTTAAGGCCGATTGCAACACTCAATACATTCTACAAGTATGGACACTTGCATTGACTAAACACCATTTCTATTATTTTTACTCCAAAGCCGAATGCCTCTCAAGCCCTAAGCTCATGATCCTTTCATCATTAAGCAAGTGTTATAGCACAACTAACATCCATTTTCAATTTGAACACCAACATAAAAATATTAAACATGAAAATCCATAGCCGAAACCTATACATGACATTACTCATTCCACCCATCGAAACAATATTTGTTCAAGACATCAAGCATTTTTATTTCCAAGCAAGTTGCCGAATGCAACCTTACTAAATTTTCATGGATTCAAGTCATGGATTCAATATACCATTACCATGAAATCAACAACCAAAAATTCATAGACAATTTAGGAAAATCACATTACAAATCTCATATTCAAGCAAAGACCATGGCCGAAATGCACATATGACCACATAACAAAAATATTGAACCTTTGGTTGCCTAACTAGCTTAACATCCATCAAATTTTAAATCGAGAAACTCACCTCATTTATAATCAACCCTCAATACCCTAAAGCATCAAAAACGACATCAAAGAAATACAACCATCCATGGCCGAATGTCATAGCCGAATTGTTTTAACCATGAGTAACATAACAAGCATAGATCGTGTTTATGGATATACCATGGCCGATTCAAGCTAATCACCTCCAAAATCATCAACCATTTTCAATGCATATAACATATATAAACATGAATAAGTTTCATATAATCTCTTAACACATTAATTTCTTTCATCAACAACCTTTTGTTTCTTTATCCATCAAAACTTAAAGGTAAGAAAAATCAAGTTCTTCTCACACATACCATAACCGAAAGCTCCATCCAACACTCTAAATTCGAAATTTTAGTATGGCTAGGTAAGAAAAATGTGATGATTAACCCAAACAACTATTATTTCAAAAGAAAAATTAACAAAATTTACTAACCTCCTCTTCATTCAAAAGGCCGAATGCCTTTGCTCCCCCCCCTTTTTCTTCTTCTTGTACGGCTAAGAAGAACAAGGTAATGACCCCCTTTTGTTTTTTTGTTACTTCTTTTATTATCCTTAGTATTTCTTTTATTATTTCCTTTCCTTTACATAAATTAATGACCACTTCATGGAAACTTACCACCTATTCTAATATATGCTCCATCATGGCCGGCCACTATGTATAAAAGAAGGGTATTTGACATGCAAAGCCATTATTCTCACCACATGCTTTAATAGGTCCTTGTAATTTAACCAATCACATTTCCAGATTTTCTCACATAGGTCCTATTTACTAAAATTCACCTTCAATTAAAAAAATTCAAACATGGAATTTCACACATGCATATATACATATAATAAGCATCAAATATGACAGCTAATTATTTTTATGACGCGGTTTAGCGGTCCCGAAACCACTTCCCGACTAGGGTAAATTTTGGGGTGTCACAACTCTCCCCCACTTAAGAAATTTTCATCCCCGAAAAGCTTACCGGTAAATAGGTTTGGGTATCGTTCTTTCATCGAACTCTCGGTTTCCCAAGTAGCTTCCTCAATCCCGTGTTTGAGCCATAACACCTTTACTAACGGAACCTTTTTGTTCCGCAACTCCTTCACTTCACGAGCTAGGATACACATCGGCTCTTCTTCATAACACATATCGGCTCGAATTTCAACCTCCGACAGACTAATTATGTGCGAAGGATCAGATCTATAGCGTCGAAGCATCGAAACATGAAAGACATCGTGTATCCTTTCAAGTTCAGGGGGCAAAATCAATCTATATGCAACCGGACCAACTCGTTCGGAGATTTCGTACGGCCCAATGAATCTCGGGCTCAACTTGCCTTTACGGTCAAATCTGAGTACCTTTTTCCAAGGCGAAACTTTAAGAAACACTTTATCTCCCACCTGATATTCAATGTCCTTCCGTTTCAGATCCGCATACGATTTTTGACGATCTGTGGCTACCTTCAGACTTTCACGGATTACCTTTACTTTCTGTTCGACATCTTTAATCAAATCAACTCCGAAAATTTTACTTTCACCGAGCTCGGTCCAAAACAATGGCGTACGGCATTTACGACCGTACAAAGCCTCGTAAGGTGCCATCTAATACTTGATTGGAAACTATTGTTATAAGCGAATTTGATCAAGGGTAAATACCGTTCCCATGAACCACTAAACTCGAGGATGCAACATCTCAACATATCCTCAAGTATCTGAATTATCCGCTCGGATTGACCATCGGTTTGGGATGAAAAGCGGTGCTAAAATGTAGCTTGGTACCCAAAGCTTCTTGCAATTTCTTCCAAAATCGTGAGGTGAATCTCGGATCTCTATCCGGCACGATAGAAATAGGTACCCCGTGTAATCTCACAATCTGAGAAACGTACAATTCAGCTAGTCTATCCAATGAAAAATCCGTACGCACGGGAATAAAGTGAGCCGACTTAGTCAGTCTATCAACAACAACCCAAATCGTATCCTTCTTACTTGCTGACAATGGCAGTCCAGACACAAAGTCCATTGTGACTCGATCCCATTTCCACTCGGGTATCATGATCGGCTGAAGTAACCCTGAAGGCACTTGATGTTCCGCTTTCACTTGTTGACATATTAAACATCTCGAAACAAAGTCGGAGATGTCTCGTTTCATACCATGCCACCAAAACCGACGTTTCAAGTCGTTGTACATTTTCGTGCTCCCCGGGTGAATTGACATTCGGCTACAATAGGCTTCGTTCAAAATCATCGAAATGAGTTCCGAATTCCTTGGAACACACAAACGACTTCTAAACCTCAAATAACCATCATCATCAATCTGAAACTCCGATTCCTTGTTCGGAACACACTCAGCTCGTTTTGCAACCAATTCCTCATCGACTTTCTGAGCTTCACGAATTTGATGAGTCAATAATGGTTTGGCTTTTAATTCAGCTACTAACACATTGTCAGGTAGAACAGACAAGTGTACATTCATCGCTCGCAAAGCAAACAGTGATTTTCGGCTTAAGGCGTCTGCAACCACATTAGCCTTTCCCGAGTGGTAATCAATGACAAGCTCGTAATCTTTCAACAACTCAAGCCAACGTCTTTGTCGCAGATTCAAGTCTCGTTGAGTCATCAAATATTTGAGACTTTTGTGATCCGAAAACACATGGCACTTCTCGCCAAACAAATAATGTCGCCATATTTTCAATGCAAACACAATGGCGGCTAGTTCGAGATCATGGGTCGGATAATTTCTCTCGTGTGGCTTCAATTGTCTCGACGCATAGGCCACAACTCGACCTTCTTGCATCAATACGCAACCCAACCCAAGTAGGGATGCGTCACTATAAATGACAAACTCTTTACCCGATTCGGGTTGCACCAAAATTGGAGCTTCAGTCAGATGAGTTTTCAGTTGATCGAAGCTTTTCTGACATTTCTCCGTCCATTCGAACTTAACATCCTTCTGAAGTAGCTTCGTCATTGGTGTGGCTATCATCGAGAAACCTTTGACAAATCGTCGGTAATAACCGGTGAGCCCTAGAAAGCTCCGGACTTCGGTAACATTTCTCGGAGGCTTCCAGTTAAGTATGGCTGAAATTTGCTCGGGTCAACTCGAATACCCGATGCGGATACCACATGACCCAAGAAGCTAACCTCTCTTAACCAGAACTCACACTTACTGAACTTAGCATATAACTGCTTATCCACAAAATTTGTAACACTAGCCTCAGATGCTCAGCATGTTCGGTCTCATCTCTTGAATAGACCAAGATGTCATCAATGAACACAACTACGAACCGATCCAAATATGGTCTGAAGATCCGATTCATCAAATCCATAAACACCGCAGGGGCATTAGTGAGCCCAAACGGCATCACTAAGAACTCGTAGTGACCGTACCTCATTCTAAAAGCAGTTTTGGGTACGTCCGAATCTCGAATCCGCAACTGATAATAACCCGATCTCAAATCTATCTTTGAAAACACCGATGCCCCCTTTAATTGATCGAACAGATCATCAATACGCGGTAACGGATACTTATTCTTTATCGTCACTTTATTCAGTTGACGATAGTCAATGCACAACCTCATGGTTCCGTCCTTCTTTTTTTTTACGAACAATACTGGTGCACCCCAAGGTGAGAAACTCGGTCGAGCGAAACCTCTATCCGTCAATTCTTGCAACTGAGCTTTCAACTCTTTTAACTCGATTAGTGCCATACGATACAGAGCGATCGAAATTGGCGTAGTTCCAGGTACAAGCTCAATACCAAACTCTACCTCCCGAACAGGTGGCAAACCCGGTAGCTCTTCAGGAAAAACATCCAGGTATTCACAACCACCGGCACCGATTCGGGTTTCTTTCTAACTCCTTGTCATCAAGTACATACGCGAGGTATGCTTCACACCCTTTTCTTACATATTTCTGGGCCAACATTGCCGATATTACAGCTGGCAATCCCTTAAGTCCGTAGACTCAATTCGAATTATCTTGTTATTTGCGCACCTCAAATCGATAGTCTTGCTTTGCAATTCACAACCGCATCATGCGCGGTTAACCAATCCAAACCAAGAATAACATCAAACTCGTCGAACGGCAAAAGCATCAAATCGGCCGGAAAACAGGATTCTCGGATTATTAGAGGGCATCTCTTACACACTTTATCAACAAGTACGCATTGACCCAAAGGGTTTGACACTCGAATTACTAGCTCAGTAGACTCAACAGGTAGAGTCTTACTGGATGCTAAGGTTTCGCATACATATGAATGAGTAGAGCCAGGGTCAATCAATGCAATCACATAGTATCAAAGAGAGTGAAGGTACCAGTGATGACGTCGGGGGAGGATGCCTCTCTCGTGCGCGAATGGCATATGCTCTAGCAGGAGTACGGTTCTCGCGCGATCGGCCGTATCAGAGCCCCCTCTGACTACCACCCCTGCCTCCTAAAAATCTCGGTGGTCTACCTCTAGATGTCACTCCACTAGGTCTTGCACCTTGATCTTATTCTTCTCATCCAGCTCCGTGCAATCTCTAATGAAGTGGTCCTTCGAACCGCATCCGTAACAGGCCCTGGTAGTAGACTTGCCCCAACATTCACCTAGGTGTCGTCTTCCACATTGGGGACATTCAGGTTTCTCGTGACGATTATTGCCCACACTAGCTACTGAAGTAGCTCGGGAGCCCATCGACGGTCTTGCCCTGATGGAAATTCCCGCAGTCGCCCTCGACTTATTAATGTCCTCCCTGAACTTCTTTACAGCTGAGAACGGAGCTTTACCCGCCGATCTTTTACGATAATCTCTAGCTTCAAATTCAGCCTTCCTCTTCTCCTTTCCAAGTTCTTCCGCCTTGCAGGCTCGTTCGACTAGTGTAACGAATTCTTTTATTTCCAAAATACCCATTAGTAGCTTTAAATCTTCATTCATCCTTCCTCGAATCTTTGCACATAGCAACCTCATCAGCTACACACTCCCGGGCATACCTACTGAGTCTTACGAATTCATGTTCGTATTCAGATACAGTCATACGGCCTTGCTTGAGTTCCAAGAACTCCTTACGCTTCTGATCAATGAACCGTTGGCTAATAAATTTCTTCCGGAATTCCGTTTGAAAGAAGTCCCAAGTTACTCGCTCGTTCGGGACTATGGAAATCAAGGTCCTCCACCAATAGTAGGCTGAGTCTCGCAACAAAGATATAGCACATTTTAGACATCGTCGGGTGTGCATGACAATTCATCGAACACCCGAATGGTGTTATCAAGCCAGAACTCGCCCTTTCGGCATCATCAGTTACTATGGCCTTGAACTCCTCGGCCCCACGCTTCCTAATCAAGTCTACAGGTGGCTTACTCAGCCTCACAGGATCAGCGACTGATGGCATTACAGGCTCTTGGGTGGATTATTCAATTTGGGAATTGTTGGACAGCCGGGTTGGTTCGGGCATATTGCGCGACCCACTCATTCATCATGGTAAAGAAGGCTTGTTTAGCCCCCTCACCTTGATTATTCGCAGATGACTGAGGTTCAACAGGCGGCGTCCCTTGTGCAGGAGCAGCCGCTACGCTCTCAACGTCATCCGCTAGGGTTCTTTCTTCACCGGGATCCATTTACTAATCAAAACAAAAACATTTCAACCGTCGGAAGTCATCACACATTTAAACATTAACATTCGGCATGTATAGCTAGACTCATACGCGCTATGGTAGTCCTAGAACCGACTAAACCATAGGTCTGATACCAATAAAATGTAACACCCCGAACCCGAGACCGATACCGGAGTCGAACACGAGGTGTTAACTGACTTTAACCCCTTACAAAATTTATTTTCTAGACACTGCCCAATCTGTGTACTAGTCGTTTTAAAAATCATATCTTGAGTTTCGTAACTCGAAAATCAGTTTCGTAATTTTTCCCCGAAACTAGACTCATGTTCCCATCTATGTATTTTTTTCTAGAATTTTTGGTCAGGCCAATTAGTACAGTTTATTAGTCAAAGTCTCCCAAGTTGCAGGGGTCGACTACACTGACCTTTTCCCATTACGACTTGGATATCTCTCTGCACAGAGCTTCAATACTGATGCCGTTGTTTCTATGGAAACTAGACTCAGAGAGGAATCTGTACATATATTGTACGACCCCTAATTATCTCTGGTTAATTTATATTGAATTTCCAAAGTCGGAGCAGGGAATCCAGAAACCGTTCTGGCCCTGTCCCACAAAAATCTGATTATCTCTTAATATACTGCCCATATGATCTTTTCGTTACTTCCTCATGAAAGAAGACTCATCGAGCTTCGATTACATAATTTATTCATCAATTAATTCCACTCCTACTATTTTAGTGATTTTCAATCTCATGACACTGCTGCTGCCAGCATCTGTTACGAAAGTAACTAGGTCCATTCATGCCTACCCTTGATCCAACTCAATCGAACATTCGTGCCATCTTCGCATGGCTTAAAGTTTACATGCCAAAGTTCAAACACAACGTAATAGCTATACATGCCAAAATGTTCTTCTAAGCCAACTAAGAAGAAAGTACCAAAACTTGCTATCCGGTGTGATGACTTCGATGACGGCCTGACCCCGCAAAAATAGATGAGTCCAAGCAACCTATAATGGGTGACAAGGAAACACCGAGTGAGTTATAACTCAGTAAGTCATAAGCTATGCACTACCATCCATCAATAACATTATCACAAGAGAAACAAAATGGAACGAGGCTAATTACTCCATCCATCCGAACCATACCATAGTTCTCCAACCTATCGATTCATTTCATATCATTCATGCATTCACGTTCCATATACTCACAATAGGACATTGAAGCATTTCATAAATCAATTTATTTTCGTTACAACAAACGACTAAACGGCCTTTCACCATCCACGATAATTTATGTACGTGACTTCAGTATATTGTCAATAGGTTCAAACTTACCGAGCTCAACACCAAGTATAAGCATAGCACCTATTAGCCATGTACTCAAGACACTTACCCGATCCGCTGTCCGCGATCGACTCAATAGTGTCGCACACATAGTGTCCATAATGATTCACGAATGTATATTGAGTCCGCACACTCAGTGCTATATAATCAACTCGCACACTTAGTGCTACGTAATCAAATCGCACACTTAGTGCTACATAGTCAAACTCGCACACTTAGTGCCGCATGGTCAATTCGCACACTTAGTGCATCATATTCATTTCGCACACTTAGTGCAACATAGTCAAATCGCACACTAGTGCTGTACAATTTAATTCCCGCGCACTTAGCGCCAATCTCATGGTCATAAATGGTTATATCCGCACGTTTAGTGCCGAGATCAACAACTCAGTACATCTTACCTCTTTCTTTTCATTCAACATTCATCATCACATACGTACATGCATATATATATGTATATTTATTCATTCCATTCAGCATCAATACATAAACATTATGACCATTTGAAATAATACCAACTACATGCTTAATGACTTACCTTGTGTTGGGTAAGACGGTTCCAACTCGGCTACTCGATGACCTTTTCTTTGCCTTTGCTCGATTCACCACCTTTAACTCCTTGAGCTAAATCAAACAAATTTGACTCATTAAAGTCTCATTTGCTAGCTTATGGCCGAATATGACAAGGAGTTTGATGGGTCATATGGCCACCTTTTAGCTCAAATACACAATGGTCATATGCATTTTTAATCACATCAAATGATCAATACAATTCACTCGAACATCAAAAGAGAACCTCAAGGTACTTAGTCCATATACAATAGACATTAGAGTCAATATTACGAATTCACGAATCGAATCGACATATTGGCTAATTTCCCTTAGCCAACCTCTAAGTCAAGATAAAGCCATCAACATGCTACCTTTGGCCGAACATACCACAATTAGGTGCTCATTTATGTGGCCGAACACACACATGTCTATGTTAAGGCCGATTGCAACACTCAATACTTCTACAAGTATGGACACTTGCATTGACTAAACACCATTTCTATTATTTTTACTCCAAAGCCGAATGCCTCTCAGCCCTAAGCTCATGATCCTTTCATCATTAAGCAAGTGTTATAGCACACTAACATCCATTTTCAATTGAACACCAACATAAAAATATTAAACATGAAAATCCATGCCGAAACTATACATGACATTACTCATTCCACCCATCGAACAATATTGTTCAAGACATCAACATTTTATTCCAAGAAGTGCCGAATGCAACCTTACTAAATTTCATGGATCAAGTCATGGATTCATATACCATACCATGAAATCAACAACCAAAATTCATAGACAATTAGGAAAATACATACAAATCTCATATTCAAGCAAAGACATGGCCGAAATGCACATATGACCACATAACAAAATATTGAACCTTT
>NC_053433.1:40366342-40551321 GCF_007990345.1 Gossypium hirsutum
CGGATTTGATTCTTGTTCCCTATCCTTTTAATTTTGTTGTTGTTATGATGAACATGTCTATGATTCTTTGTGATGTTGATATGTTTAATTTAATTAATATGGCTTAAATTTATTTCTTGTTAGGTTGATTGCATTTCATCTACTTAATTTTTTAAAATTGTGTTTGTGTTGTTATAGGCCTCAGTAAGATGTTTGATTAAAAAACCATGACTAAGTTATTCTTGCATTACAATTGTAAGGTAACTAATGAATTAATTATTTAAATAGATTGAAATTGTAATTAATTGACACGATACTTAATCAGTGCATGTTTAATCATCTAAGGTAGCTGAGGGTTAAATAGCAATGGTATCTAACGATACATTAGCCTTCCATAACTTGCAAGATTATTGTGATTAAACTGTGTCAAGGTAGAAATACATTGTTAGCTCATGTAATCTTTTATGTGCTTATTAGATTGAATTAATTGTTTGAATTGGCATAGAGATATGTACAAGATTATTTTAGTTTCATAAGTATGTATGTGCATTAACACATTTGCTTATTAAAATTTATTTAATCGATTTGAATTGACTTAGAGATATAGTCAAGAGATTAATTGATTTTGGTAAGTAAGTATGTTCATAAGTTTAGCAAATTACCGAGTTGCCATGAATTTATCGTAACAAAGTAAACATGAGTTTAGTAATTCTAAGTTAAGAAATGTAATTAATCTAACACGACTATGCCATCTTGATTAAAATCATCTTTTGAAATCGTGCATTGGAACTTTATTTTTTTTTTATTTATTTACTTAGTTAAAATCCTAGTTTCTAATAACCTCCTCAAATCAAAATATTTTCTTCACTAAAGTGTTTTTAAAATTGCATTCATAAATAATTTTTTTTCACAGTCCTGTGGGTACGATAACTCGACATTTACTTGTCACTTTATTACTTACTGCGATTGTGTACACTTGAACATTTTTGTCATTCCAATCTTCAAAAGTTTTGTAGTCAGTTAGAATTCAAGTTGAAGCTCACACACTTGTTCAATGACTCGGTAGATTTTTTATCATTTTTTTGATATGGTATATGTGATATCCCGAATTAGGGCCTAATCGGAATAGTGGTTTCGGGACAACAAATCTGAGATAGAAATAATTATTTTATGATTATTTTTAGGTCTATGATATGATTGCATGATTGTGTGAAAATTTCGTGAAGAAATTCTATGCATAAAGTGCTTAATTTGAAGTTAGGGACTAAATTGAATAAGTTACAAAACTTGCATTCTAGAAGTTTCTAGCATGAAATTGATTTGAAATATTAATTAGGAGGTCTTAAATAACAATTTGACCAATTTCTAAGTTTATGGACAAAAATTGGACATGAATGGAATTTTTGAAAGTTTAGTAAGGAAGGGCATTTTGGTCATTTGAATATTAAATGAAATAAAATGGGAAAAATAACAAAAAATGATCATCTTCTCCATAAGTTGCTGCCAAATTTTTCTCTCCACCATAGTTAGGGTTTCAACACTTTTAAGCCTTGATTGTATGTGATTTCTATGCTCGTTTTTAATGTTCTTTACATTTTTGAAATCCTCGTAGCTCGGTTTAACTATTTCTACCAATATTTTGAGCTAGGGTTTATATTTAAAATTTTACCCATGGATGATATGTATGAATTTTGATGTTTTATGGTAGAATATGAAGTTTGATATTGTGTTAAACAACTTTTGCTAAGTGATTTTCCGTAAAAATGAGTAAAATGACATAATCGGTAAAAATACCTAATATTCATAAGTACATGTTAGAGTGTGAATTTGATGTTTCTATAGAAGGGAAAAATGATCAGCATGTCATAAAATATAAGAAAATAGGATGAGGTTTAATTTACGAGCCTTGGGGAAAAAGTGTAAATATGTGAAAGTTTAGGGGCAAAATGGTAATTTTACCAAAGTTCGTATTAAGGGTTGTTTTGATGAATGTGTGTATTAATAAATTAATTTGGTATTATAGATCAAGAGAAAAGATATTTGAGTCGAGATTGAAGGAAAAATAAAGTTTACGAGGAATAGGCTCGACTATTCTCATTTGTATCGAGGTAGGTTCATATGTAAATATTGTAATATAACTGTTATTTTAAATCATTTAATGCTATTTATACGATATTATGATTGTTATCATGCAATTCTATGCTTTTTGGTCATTGTTGGACAACATGCAAAAATTTTGTGAATTATGTGAAAAATGTGAAAGACTACCGAAGTATCGTCATTGGTATTCCAAGGAGAATTTGGTATTCCAAGGAGAATGGTAAAAGAGTATGAACGAGGAAAGTCCCATTGAACCTTAAGAATATGAACGAGGAAAGTCCCGTTGAACCTTAGGAATAGATTCAGATATTTGGGCATTCGAACTCATTGAGTAGAGTCCGAGTTCACTTATGGATGCGAACATCCGAACTCGTTGAGTTGAGTCCGAGTTCGTGAGATGTAACTAGGCATCCGAACTCGTTGAGCTGAGTCCGAGTTCACTTATGGATACGAACACCCGAGCTCATTGAGTTGAGTCCGAGTTCGCTTATGGGCGGTTTACATGGTAGCTTGGCTACATATGTGGCACTTATGTGCAAACTTTCCATGTATCGAGTTATATTCCGATGTGTTCAACGGGTAAAATTCTAGTGAAATGGAAGAATACTCAAGATGCAAGTGACGTATTGGTAAGTGTTGTGGAATGGGCACTTAGGACAGGTATGTACTTAACCCTCGGGTTGAGACTTGATACGACAACAATAATGTAGTAAGACGATGAATGATGAATAGAAATGTGATATATGTTTTGGTGATATTATGCTAATGTTGGTTGGTATAATTGCTTTGTTAAGTTATTTTTTATTTGCATGTGAACTTACTAAGCATTTATGCTTACTCCCTCCCTTCCATTCCTTGTAGTTTGACAAGCCGGTTTGGAGATCAGGACGGTCGGAGGCACGCTCACACTATCAACGGACCTATGTGAATTTAATAAGCATTAATGAATAACTATATTCATGATGGAAAGAAAACAAAAATAAGATAAGAAATGAGAAATATAAATATAAAATTATATAAAAAGAACACTACAATATTTAAAAATAAAAAAAAATATAAATAGAAAAAAAAAAAAAAAAAGGATACAAAGAGAAGATTTATTTGATATCCCCTAATTCTAAATTTAAAAATTTACCATAAATTTAAAAAAAAAAATTAGGAGTTACTTACATGATGAAATCCTTATTGATCCTAGTTTTATTAGAAACAAACGGCATAGTCATTGTAACCTATACATGGAGATATCTGATTCGAATACACAGGGTCAGAGTAGTCGAACCCTAAAACAGGGGAGAATTTAACTAATAAACTGACAATTGGCCCAACTAAAAATTCTAGAAAAAATTTTAGTAAGTAGATATATGAGTATATTTCAGGAAAATTTACGGAATGGATTTCAAGTTTCGTAACTCGAGTTTTTTAGCGACTGTGATGCAGTTAGCTAGCTTGTGGAAATTCTAAAATAAATTGTTTGAGCTGTTTAATAACGAATTAAGTCCATTAACACCTCGTGTCGACTCAGGCAACGGTCCGGTAGGAGGACGTTACAGTATAAGTGATATGTAAATAGGCATTTTGATTGTAAGTGTGTAAATATAATTGTGGTTAAAATGGGTATGTAATGATAAGTTCTAGTTGATTATATGTTTTGAGATGCAATGACAATATGATTAGGTCATTTAGCTAATTTGCCTAATATTTTTTTTGGCATGTGAAGTGAATTTGTGCAATTGTGTATGGTATGTGAATAATTCTTAAATGGTGATGAATTTGAATTGTAATTTTTTGAATTAAGGTGTCCAATTGTGCACATTGGTTAGGCACATAGGATGAATGAATTAATTGTTTTTTTGGGTATGTTATGATTATTTTTGAACAGGTTTGAATACGGTATGAAGTAGCTTGTGCCTTAAGTGAACTAGGAATAGTTAACTTGTTGAAAAAGAGAATTTTAGGTGCACACGGACTAATACAGGACCTGACACATAGCCTTGTGCCATACACAGGCATATGGCACAGCCAGTGGTCTGTGTGATTAGGTGCCAATTAGTAACACGGATATAGATAATTACATGGCCTCAGCCTGTCACACAGCCGGTGATCCTGCTTGTATTTTTTACTTCTTTTCTGAAATGTTTCAATTAAGTCCTTGTTGTTTAAAATTTTTAGGATTCCATAACCTCATTTAACCTTAACATAAGAATAATATTTTGATCATGTGTTTGATGCTAAGTATTGTTAGATAAATTTTACATTGGTGTGATTTTAGTTATGTGTGGTAGAATCCCCGTAACCATAATCCAGCTATGAACATGGATGAGGGGTGGTGCCAAAATAGGAGCATTGAAGTTAGAACAGGAGTACCATAGTACAAATAGAATCCTCTATTGGCATACCATAGTATCCTAACTATATCTAAGCACTAGGGCCTGTTCAAGGTTTCAAATATCAATAAATCATGTCGCAAATCAAATTATGGTTATGTGTCAGTATTCATGGTGTGAAAAACTATATTATAAATCAATAATTTAAACCATGGGATTATGCCACTACAAAGATTTCAAAGCTTTCCTTTTTATCTCCATAAGGATACATCTACATGGTTCTTCGTTGAAGTCATTTCATGCCAATAATAAGAATTCAGCATCATTTAACATAGGTGAATTTACTTACTTGTTCAAACCATATTTTTCAAACATACAAATATAAATTTAAATATATACTCAATGTATTTCAATAAAGTCAATAACATAAGATAAGTATTACAAAATATTCCATAAATCTTAAATCATTTTGGCATTTAACTTGTATCGATACTTGTCAACTTAAGGCAAGACTTGCACTTTGACATTTCTTTTTGCCATAGTGGCATTATCAATCTTCATAATAGTGACATGGTTTATATGTTCCACCTATACTTCCAGGCACCCCAAAATCTTATTCATATTCAATTATCATAATGTCACAAATTTCATACTAATATTAGCACCATTAACCACTTAATTATATATTAATTATATAAACCCTAAGTTTACTAACTTAAGAGAAATATGAGTATATATGATACTTACCTTGATGGATGCTTCCTAACACTTAATCAAGTTCCCACGAACAACATTCCTCGTCAATTAAGCTGGAAATCCATGAACCAACATTTCCCCATTTCTATACAATAAAAACATACAAAATGTTAACATAAATTCTTTTGTAAGTTTTTTTCATATCATTTCTCAACAAATATCAAAGTAATGGAGGTGTAGGAAACTATTTCTTACCTTTTGAAGCTTTCTCACACTAGCTTCATCTTCTCTCACAAAGCTTCATAAACCCTAAGTTGGGAATGATGAAATTGATGGAAGAAATGAGCATAGGAGGTTTTTTACATGAAGATTTAACAAAATCTTAGGGTGGGTAATCGAAATTTTGGAAGAAATTAAAGAAATAAGCAAAATAAAAAGGAGGAAAATGGAAGCAATGGGAGCTTGCTTTCAACTAAAGAGGAAGAGAAATAAGTTGACAGGGGTTTCATTCCCCATTTAAATTTGTCAACAAATGGGCTCAAGGCCAAGCCCATCCATTTAAAGTCTATTTATGTCACTTTAAGGCTGTTTCTTTAAAATAATTTCGAACAATTCAAAATAATTATGAATATCAAAGATCATATTTAATATTACTTTATCATAAAAGTCTCTGGAATGGACCAAATTACCATTTTACTACCATTTTCTCCGTTGTGCCCTTTTTAGAGATTCTTCTCAAAATTATATACTTAGATCATTTTAGTTCATAATTCATCATAAATATTTATTATCAATTATGAGTAATGAAGATCGCATTTTGGCTCTATTCACGATAAAATTAGAAAATTATAATTTAGTCCTTAACTATTAAAATTTTCAATTCAATCCCAAAAGTGATTTTCATCACACCAAATCACATTCTAATCCATTTCATGTTAAATAATCCACAATAATTCATATTTTTTCATATTTAGGTGATTTTTCACATTTTCCTTATACTTTCTAAATTTTGTAATTTGTCATTTTTTTCATATTTTCACTTTTACGATTCTTTAACATGTTTCCATCTTCAATGTCAATTTATTTGATGAAATTTTTATCCAAGTCATTCTATAAATTTCTCGTATTTTCTGATATTCAGCTAGAATTATGTGTAGCAACCTATATTTAATGTGTTAGAAATAGTAGTTTCAAGACCATAGTTCTGATGAGAGAGTCCATAGATGTAGTTAATTAATATTTATGAGTTACATAGAGTATAATAGTGAATCGTGATTTAATATATTTTATAAATTGGTCAGTTAGTCAAAGTTCAAGTGTAACACCCCGAACCCGAGACCGATACCGAAGTCGAACACGAGGTGTTAACTGACTTTAACCCCTTACAAAATTTATTTTCCAGACACGGCCCAATCTGTGTACTAGTCGTTTTAAAAATCATATCTTGAGTTTCGTAACTCGAAAATCAGTTTCGTAATTTTTCCCCGAAACTAGACTCATGTGCCCATCTATGTATTGTTTTCTAGAATTTTTGGTTGGGCCAATTAGTACAGTTTATTAGTCAAATTCTCCCAAGTTGCAGGGATCGACTACACTGACCTTTTCCCATTACGACTTGGATATCTCCCTACAAGGGCTTCAATACTGATGCCGTTTGTTTCTATGAAAACTAGACTCAGAGAGGAATCTGTACATATATGGTACGACCCCTAATTATCTCTGGTTAATTTGTAATGAATTTCCAAAGTCAGAGCAGGGAATCCAGAAACCGTTCTGGCCCTGTCCCACTATAATCTGATTTTCTCTTAATATACTGCCCATATGATCTTTTCGTTACTTCCTCATGAAAGCAGACTCATCGAGCTTCGATTACATAATTTATTCATCAATTAATTCAACTCCTACTATTTTTAGTGATTTTTCAATCTCATGACACTGCTGCTGCCAGCATCTGTTACGAAAGTAACTGAGTCCATCTCATGCCTACCCTTGATCCAACTCAATCGAACATTCGTGCCATTTTCGCATGGCTTAAAGTTTACATGCCAAAATTCAAACACAACGTAATAGCTTATACATGCCAAAATGTTCTTCTAAGCCAACTAAGAAGAAAGTACCAAAACTTGCTATCCGGTGTGATGACTTCGATGACGGCCCGACCCCGCAAAAAAATAGATGAGTCCAAGCAACCTATAATGGGTGACAAGGAAACATCGAGTGAGTTTATAACTCAGTAAGTCATAAGCAATGCACTACCATCAATCAATAACATTATCACAAGAGGAAACAAAATGGAACGAGACAATTTACTCCATCCATACCGAACCATACCATAGTTCCTCCAACCTATCGATTCAATTTCATATCAATTCATGCATTCACAATCCATATACTCATCAATAGGACATTGAAGCATTTACATAAATCAATTTATTTTCGTTACAATCAAACGACTAAACGGCCTTTCACCCATCCTACGATAAATTTTATGTACGTGACTTCAAGTATAGTTGTCATATAGGTTCAACTTACCGAGCTCAACACCAAGTATAAGCATAGCACCTATTAGCCATGTACTCAAGACACTTACCCGATCCGCTGTCCGCGATCGACTCAATAGTGTCGCACACATAGTGTCCATAATGATTCACGAATGTATATTGAGCCCGCACACTCAGTGCTACATAATCAACTCGCACACTTAGTGCTACGTAATCAAATCGCACACTTAGTGCTACATAGTCAAACTCGCACACTTAGTGCCGCATGGTCAATTCGCACACTTAGTGCATCATATTCATTTCGCACACTTAGTGCTGTACAATTTAATCCCGCGCACTTAGCGCCAATCTCATGGTCATAAATGGTTATCCCGCACGTTTAGTGCCGAGATCAACAACTCAGTACATCTTACCTCTTTTCTTTCATTCAACAATTTCATCATCACATACGTACATGCATATATATTATATGTATATTTATTCATTCCATTCAGCATCAATACATAACATTATGACCATTGAAATAATACCAACTACATGCTTAATGACTTACCTCGTGTTGGTAAGACGGTTCCAACTCGCTACTCGATAACCTTTCTTGCTTTGCTCGATTACTCCTTAACTCCTTGAGCTAAATCAATAATTAACTATTTAACCACCTTGCTAAATTTACAATCCAATTCACATTATATGTATGTTATATTCGGCTAATAACCTCATATACAAAGCGAATCAACTAAATATACTAGAATATATATATCATCATCAAATCACTAAGCTAGACATCAATTTTAATTCCAAGCAAGTGCCGAATCAACTACTAAATTTCATGATTCAAGTCATGGATTCAATATACATTACCATGAAATCAACAACCAAAAATTCATAGACAATCTAGGAAAATCACATTACAAATCTCATATTCAAGCAAAGACCATGGCCGAAATGCACATATGACCACATAACAAAAATATTGAACCTTTGGTTGCCTAACTAGCTTAACATCCATCAAATTTTAAATCGAGAAACTCACCTCATTATAATCAACCCTCAATACCCTAAAGCATCAAAACGACATCAAAGAAATACAACCATCCATGGCCGAATGTCATAGCCGAATTGTTTTAACCATGAGTAACATAACAAGCATAGATCGTGTTTATGGATATACCATGGCCGATTCAAGCTAATCACCTCCAAAATCATCAACCATTTTCAATGCATATAACATATATAAACATGAATAAGTTTCATATAATCTCTTAACACATTAATTTCTTTCATCAACAACCTTTTGTTTCTTTATCCATCAAAACTTAAAGGTAAGAAAAAATCAAGTTCTTCTCACACATACCATAACCGAAAGCTCCATCCAACACTCTAAATTCGAAATTTTAGTATGGCTAGGTAAGAAAAATGTGATGATTAACCCAAACAACTATTATTTCAAAAGAAAAATTAACAAAATTTACTAACCTCCTCTTCATTCAAAAGGCCGAATGCCTTTGCTCCCCCCCCCTTTTTCTTCTTCTTGTACGGCTAAGAAGAACAAGGTAATGACCCCCTTTTGTTTTTTTGTTACTTCTTTTATTATCCTTAGTATTTCTTTTTATTATTTCCTTTCCTTTACATAAATTAATGACCACTTCATGGAAACTTACCACCTATTCTAATATATGCTCCATCATGGCCGGCCACTATGTATAAAAGAAGGGGTATTTGACATGCAAAGCCATTATTCTCACCACATGCTTTAATAGGTCCTTGTAATTTAACCAATCACATTTCCAGATTTTCTCACATAGGTCCTATTTACTAAAATTCACCTTCAATTAAAAAAAATTCAAACATGGAATTTTCACACATGCATATATACATATAATAAGCATCAAATATGACAGCTAATTATTTTTATGACGCGGTTTAGCGGTCCCGAAACCACTTCCCGACTAGGGTAAATTTTGGGGTGTCACAACTCTCCCCCACTTAAGAAATTTTCATCCCCGAAAAGCTTACCGGTAAATAGGTTTGGGTATCGTTCTTTCATCGAACTCTCGGTTTCCCAAGTAGCTTCCTCAATCCCGTGTTTGAGCCATAACACCTTTACTAACGGAACCTTTTTGTTCCGCAACTCCTTCACTTCACGAGCTAGGATACACATCGGCTCTTCTTCATAACACATATCGGCTCGAATTTCAACCTCCGACAGACTAATTATGTGCGAAGGATCAGATCTATAGCGTCGAAGCATCGAAACATGAAAGACATCGTGTATCCTTTCAAGTTCAGGGGGCAAAATCAATCTATATGCAACCGGACCAACTCGTTCGGAGATTTCGTACGGCCCAATGAATCTCGGGCTCAACTTGCCTTTACGGTCAAATCTGAGTACCTTTTTCCAAGGCGAAACTTTAAGAACACTTTATCTCCCACCTGATATTCAATGTCCTTCCGTTTCAGATCCGCATACGATTTTTGACGATCTGTGGCTACCTTCAGACTTTCACGGATTACCTTTACTTTCTGTTCGACATCTTTAATCAAATCAACTCCGAAAATTTTACTTTCACCGAGCTCGGTCCAAAACAATGGCGTACGGCATTTACGACCGTACAAAGCCTCGTAAGGTGCCATCTTAATACTTGATTGGAAACTATTGTTATAAGCGAATTTGATCAAGGGTAAATACCGTTCCCATGAACCACTAAACTCGAGGATGCAACATCTCAACATATCCTCAAGTATCTGAATTATCCGCTCGGATTGACCATCGGTTTGGGGATGAAAAGCGGTGCTAAAATGTAGCTTGGTACCCAAAGCTTCTTGCAATTTCTTCCAAAATCGTGAGGTGAATCTCGGATCTCTATCCGGCACGATAGAAATAGGTACCCCGTGTAATCTCACAATCTGAGAAACGTACAATTCAGCTAGTCTATCCAATGAAAAATCCGTACGCACGGGAATAAAGTGAGCCGACTTAGTCAGTCTATCAACAACAACCCAAATCGTATCCTTCTTACTTGCTGACAATGGCAGTCCAGACACAAAGTCCATTGTGACTCGATCCCATTTCCACTCGGGTATCATGATCGGCTGAAGTAACCCTGAAGGCACTTGATGTTCCGCTTTCACTTGTTGACATATTAAACATCTCGAAACAAAGTCGGAGATGTCTCGTTTCATACCATGCCACCAAAACCGACGTTTCAAGTCGTTGTACATTTTCGTGCTCCCGGGTGAATTGACATTCGGCTACAATAGGCTTCGTTCAAAATCATCGAATGAGTTCCGAATTCCTTGGAACACACAAACGACTTCTAAACCTCAAATAACCATCATCATCAATCTGAAACTCCGATTCCTTGTTCGGAACACACTCAGCTCGTTTTGCAACCAATTCCTCATCGACTTTCTGAGCTTCACGAATTTGATGAGTCAATAATGGTTTGGCTTTTAATTCAGCTACTAACACATTGTCAGGTAGAACAGACAAGTGTACATTCATCGCTCGCAAAGCAAACAGTGATTTTCGGCTTAAGGCGTCTGCAACCACATTAGCCTTTCCCGAGTGGTAATCAATGACAAGCTCGTAATCTTTCAACAACTCAAGCCAACGTCTTTGTCGCAGATTCAAGTCTCGTTGAGTCATCAAATATTTGAGACTTTTGTGATCCGAAACACATGGCACTTCTCGCCAAACAAATAATGTCGCCATATTTTCAATGCAAACACAATGGCGGCTAGTTCGAGATCATGGGTCGGATAATTTCTCTCGTGTGGCTTCAATTGTCTCGACGCATAGGCCACAACTCGACCTTCTTGCATCAATACGCAACCCAACCCAAGTAGGGATGCGTCACTATAAATGACAAACTCTTTACCCGATTCGGGTTGCACCAAAATTGGAGCTTCAGTCAGATGAGTTTTCAGTTGATCGAAGCTTTTCTGACATTTCTCCGTCCATTCGAACTTAACATCCTTCTGAAGTAGCTTCGTCATTGGTGTGGCTATCATCGAGAAACCTTTGACAAATCGTCGGTAATAACCGGTGAGCCCTAGAAAGCTCCGGACTTCGGTAACATTTCTCGGAGGCTTCCAGTTAAGTATGGCTGAAATTTGCTCGGGTCAACTCGAATACCCGATGCGGATACCACATGACCCAAGAAGCTAACCTCTCTTAACCAGAACTCACACTTACTGAACTTAGCATATAACTGCTTATCCCACAAAATTTGTAACACTAGCCTCAGATGCTCAGCATGTTCGGTCTCATCTCTTGAATAGACCAAGATGTCATCAATGAACACAACTACGAACCGATCCAAATATGGTCTGAAGATCCGATTCATCAAATCCATAAACACCGCAGGGGCATTAGTGAGCCCAAACGGCATCACTAAGAACTCGTAGTGACCGTACCTCATTCTAAAGCAGTTTTGGGTACGTCCGAATCTCGAATCCGCAACTGATAATAACCCGATCTCAAATCTATCTTTGAAAACACCGATGCCCCCTTTAATTGATCGAACAGATCATCAATACGCGGTAACGGATACTTATTCTTTATCGTCACTTTATTCAGTTGACGATAGTCAATGCACAACCTCATGGTTCCGTCCTTCTTTTTTTTACGAACAATACTGGTGCACCCCAAGGTGAGAAACTCGGTCGAGCGAAACCTCTATCCGTCAATTCTTGCAACTGAGCTTTCAACTCTTTTAACTCGATTAGTGCCATACGATACAGAGCGATCGAAATTGGCGTAGTTCCAGGTACAAGCTCAATACCAAACTCTACCTCCCGAACAGGTGGCAAACCCGGTAGCTCTTCAGGAAAAACATCCAGGTATTCACAAACCACCGGCACCGATTCGGGTTTCTTTTCTAACTCCTTGTCATCAAGTACATACGCGAGGTATGCTTCACACCCTTTTCTTACATATTTCTGGGCCAACATTGCCGATATTACAGCTGGCAATCCCCTTAAGTCCGTAGACTCAATTCGAATTATCTTGTTATTTGCGCACCTCAAATCGATAGTCTTGCTTTTGCAATTCACAACCGCATCATGCGCGGTTAACCAATCCAAACCAAGAATAACATCAAACTCGTCGAACGGCAAAAGCATCAAATCGGCCGGAAAACAGGATTCTCGGATTATTAGAGGGCATCTCTTACACACTTTATCAACAAGTACGCATTGACCCAAAGGGTTTGACACTCGAATTACTAGCTCAGTAGACTCAACAGGTAGAGTCTTACTGGATGCTAAGGTTTCGCATACATATGAATGAGTAGAGCCAGGGTCAATCAATGCAATCACATTAGTATCAAAGAGAGTGAAGGTACCAGTGATGACGTCGGGGGAGGATGCCTCCTCTCGTGCGCGAATGGCATATGCTCTAGCAGGAGTACGGTTCTCGGCGCGATCGGCCGTATCAGAGGCCCCCCTCTGACTACCACCCCTGCCTCCTAAAAATCTCGGTGGTCTACCTCTAGATGTCACTCCACTAGGTCTTGCACCTTGAATCTTATTCTTCTCATCCAGCTCCGTGCAATCTCTAATGAAGTGGTCCTTCGAACCGCATCCGTAACAGGCCCTGGTAGTAGACTTGCCCCAACATTCACCTAGGTGTCGTCTTCCACATTGGGGACATTCAGGTTTCTCGTGACGATTATTGCCCACACTAGCTACTGAAGTAGCTCGGGAGCCCATCGACGGTCTTGCCCTGATGGAAATTCCCGCAGTCGCCCTCGACTTATTAATGTCCTCCCTGAACTTCTTTACAGCTGAGAACGGAGCTTTACCCGCCGATCTTTTACGATAATCTCTAGCTTCAAATTCAGCCTTCCTCTTCTCCTTTCCAAGTTCTTCCGCCTTGCAGGCTCGTTCGACTAGTGTAACGAATTCTTTTATTTCCAAAATACCCATTAGTAGCTTTAAATCTTCATTCAATCCTTCCTCGAATCTTTTGCACATAGCAACCTCATCAGCTACACACTCCCGGGCATACCTACTGAGTCTTACGAATTCATGTTCGTATTCAGATACAGTCATACGGCCTTGCTTGAGTTCCAAGAACTCCTTACGCTTCTGATCAATGAACCGTTGGCTAATAAATTTCTTCCGGAATTCCGTTTGAAAGAAGTCCCAAGTTACTCGCTCGTTCGGGACTATGGAAATCAAGGTCCTCCACCAATAGTAGGCTGAGTCTCGCAACAAAGATATAGCACATTTTAGACATTCGTCGGGTGTGCATGACAATTCATCGAACACCCGAATGGTGTTATCAAGCCAGAACTCGGCCCTTTCGGCATCATCAGTTACTATGGCCTTGAACTCCTCGGCCCCACGCTTCCTAATCAAGTCTACAGGTGGCTTACTCAGCCTCACAGGATCAGCGACTGATGGCATTACAGGCTCTTGGGGTGGATTATTCAAATTTGGGAATTGTTGGACAGCCGGGTTGGTTCGGGCATATTGCGCGACCCACTCATTCATCATGGTAAAGAAGGCTTGTTTAGCCCCCTCACCTTGATTATTCGCAGATGACTGAGGTTCAACAGGCGGCGTCCCTTGTGCAGGAGCAGCCGCTACGCTCTCAACGTCATCCGCTAGGGTTCTTTCTTCACCGGGATCCATTTACTAATCAAAACAAAAACATTTCAACCGTCGGAAGTCATCACACATTTAAACATTAACATTCGGCATGTATAGCTAGACTCATACGCGCTATGGTAGTCCTAGAACCGACTAAACCATAGGTCTGATACCAATAAAATGTAACACCCCGAACCCGAGACCGATACCGGAGTCGAACACGAGGTGTTAACTGACTTTAACCCCTTACAAAATTTATTTTCTAGACACTGCCCAATCTGTGTACTAGTCGTTTTAAAAATCATATCTTGAGTTTCGTAACTCGAAAATCAGTTTCGTAATTTTTCCCCGAAACTAGACTCATGTTCCCATCTATGTATTTTTTTCTAGAATTTTTGGTCAGGCCAATTAGTACAGTTTATTAGTCAAAGTCTCCCAAGTTGCAGGGGTCGACTACACTGACCTTTTCCCATTACGACTTGGATATCTCTCTGCACAGAGCTTCAATACTGATGCCGTTTGTTTCTATGGAAACTAGACTCAGAGAGGAATCTGTACATATATTGTACGACCCCTAATTATCTCTGGTTAATTTATATTGAATTTCCAAAGTCGGAGCAGGGAATCCAGAAACCGTTCTGGCCCTGTCCCACAAAAATCTGATTATCTCTTAATATACTGCCCATATGATCTTTTCGTTACTTCCTCATGAAAGAAGACTCATCGAGCTTCGATTACATAATTTATTCATCAATTAATTCCACTCCTACTATTTTTAGTGATTTTTCAATCTCATGACACTGCTGCTGCCAGCATCTGTTACGAAAGTAACTAGGTCCATTTCATGCCTACCCTTGATCCAACTCAATCGAACATTCGTGCCATCTTCGCATGGCTTAAAGTTTACATGCCAAAGTTCAAACACAACGTAATAGCTTATACATGCCAAAATGTTCTTCTAAGCCAACTAAGAAGAAAGTACCAAAACTTGCTATCCGGTGTGATGACTTCGATGACGGCCTGACCCCGCAAAAATAGATGAGTCCAAGCAACCTATAATGGGTGACAAGGAAACACCGAGTGAGTTTATAACTCAGTAAGTCATAAGCTATGCACTACCATCCATCAATAACATTATCACAAGAGAAAACAAAATGGAACGAGGCTAATTACTCCATCCATTCCGAACCATACCATAGTTCCTCCAACCTATCGATTCAATTTCATATCAATTCATGCATTCACGTTCCATATACTCATCAATAGGACATTGAAGCATTTTCATAAATCAATTTATTTTCGTTACAATCAAACGACTAAACGGCCTTTCACCCATCCTACGATAAATTTTATGTACGTGACTTCAAGTATATTTGTCACATAGGTTCAAACTTACCGAGCTCAACACCAAGTATAAGCATAGCACCTATTAGCCATGTACTCAAGACACTTACCCGATCCGCTGTCCGCGATCGACTCAATAGTGTCGCACACATAGTGTCCATAATGATTCACGAATGTATATTGAGTCCGCACACTCAGTGCTATATAATCAACTCGCACACTTAGTGCTACGTAATCAAATCGCACACTTAGTGCTACATAGTCAAACTCGCACACTTAGTGCCGCATGGTCAATTCGCACACTTAGTGCATCATATTCATTTCGCACACTTAGTGCAACATAGTCAAATCGCACACTTAGTGCTGTACAATTTAATTCCCGCGCACTTAGCGCCAATCTCATGGTCATAAATGGTTATATCCGCACGTTTAGTGCCGAGATCAACAACTCAGTACATCTTACCTCTTTTCTTTTCATTCAACAATTTCATCATCACATACGTACATGCATATATATATATGTATATTTATTCATTCCATTCAGCATCAATACATAAACATTATGACCATTTGAAATAATACCAACTACATGCTTAATGACTTACCTTGTGTTGGGTAAGACGGTTCCAACTCGGCTACTCGATGACCTTTTCTTTGCCTTTGCTCGATTCACCACCTTTAACTCCTTGAGCTAAATCAAACAAATTTGACTCATTAAAGTCTCATTTTGCTAGCTTATGGCCGAATATGACAAGGAGTTTGATGGGTCATATGGCCACCTTTTAGCTCAAATACACAATGGTCATATGCATTTTTAATCACATCAAATGATTCAATACAATTCACTCGAACATCAAAAGAGAACCTCAAGGTACTTAGTCCATATACACATTAGACATTAGAGTCACATATGTACGAATTCACGAATCGAATTCGACATATTGGCTAATTTTCCCTTTAGCCAAACCTTCTAAGTCAAGATAAAGCCATCAACATGCTTACCTTTGGCCGAACATACACATCAACTTAGGTGCTCATTTATGTGGCCGAACACACACATGTCTATGTTAAGGCCGATTGCAACACTCAATACATTCTACAAGTATGGACACTTGCATTGACTAAACACCATTTCTATTATTTTTACTCCAAAGCCGAATGCCTCTCAAGCCCTAAGCTCATGATCCTTTCATCATTAAGCAAGTGTTATAGCACAACTAACATCCATTTTCAATTTGAACACCAACATAAAAATATTAAACATGAAAATCCATAGCCGAAACCTATACATGACATTACTCATTCCACCCATCGAAACAATATTTGTTCAAGACATCAAGCATTTTTATTTCCAAGCAAGTTGCCGAATGCAACCTTACTAAATTTTCATGGATTCAAGTCATGGATTCAATATACCATTACCATGAAATCAACAACCAAAAATTCATAGACAATTTAGGAAAATCACATTACAAATCTCATATTCAAGCAAAGACCATGGCCGAAATGCACATATGACCACATAACAAAAATATTGAACCTTTGGTTGCCTAACTAGCTTAACATCCATCAAATTTTAAATCGAGAAACTCACCTCATCTATAATCAACCCTCAATACCCTAAAGCATCAAAAACGAAATCAAAGAAATACAACCATCCATGGCCGAATGTCATAGCCGAATTGTTTTAACCATGAGTAACATAACAAGCATAGATCGTGTTTATGGATATACCATGGCCGATTCAAGCTAATCACCTCCAAAATCATCAACCATTTTCAATGCATATAACATATATAAACATGAATAAGTTTCATATAATCTCTTAACACATTAATTTCTTTCATCAACAACCTTTTGTTTCTTTATCCATCAAAACTTAAAGGTAAGAAAAAATCAAGTTCTTCTCACACATACCATAACCGAAAGCTCCATCCAACACTCTAAATTCGAAATTTTAGTATGGCTAGGTAAGAAAAACGTGATGATTAACCCAAACAACTATTATTTCAAAAGAAAAATTAACAAAATTTACTAACCTCCTCTTCATTCAAAAGGCCGAATGCCTTTGCTCCCCCCTCCTTTTTCTTCTTCTTGTACGGCTAAGAAGAACAAGGTAATGACCCCCTTTTGTTTTTTTGTTACTTCTTTTATTATCCTTAGTATTTCTTTTTATTATTTCCTTTCCTTTACATAAAATAATGACCACTTCATGGAAACTTACCACCTATTCTAATATATGCTCCATCATGGCCGGCCACTATGTATAAAAGAAGGGGTATTTGACATGCAAAGCCATTATTCTCACCACATGCTTTAATAGGTCCTTGTAATTTAACCAATCACATTTCCAGATTTTCTCACATAGGTCCTATTTACTAAAATTCACCTTCAATTAAAAAAAATTCAAACATGGAATTTTCACACATGCATATATACATATAATAAGCATCAAATATGACAGCTAATTATTTTTATGACGCGGTTTAACGGTCCCGAAACCACTTCCCGACTAGGGTAAATTTTGGGGTGTCACATAATTTCCTTATAAAACCCAATTAATCAATCCACCATCACATGTATCATTACAAAGCTTCACACTTAGCATCCTAATGACATCAAAACAATCCACCTTAACCGAAACTTAACTCATACAAAACCTATCTTCAAACCATAAAATAGGTAGAATTTAAACTAATCATCCAAATGGTGCATAAGTTTTCCAAGAATGACATTGAACTTACCTTACTTTAGCTATCCACCTTAGCCGAATTTTCTTCCCCAAAGACTTTTCTTCCTCTTCTTTCTCTAGTTACAGTAATGGAGGAGAAATCATAGGCTAACTTTGGTTTCTCCTCCCACTAACTAGTATTTTATTAACCTTATTCATTATTTCATTTGTAACATAAACTATTAGCATAAAATAGTTATAATATTCTTTAATCTATAACATGGCCAGCCACTATCTAAAATTTGGCTAATTTGACATGTAAGTACATTTTTTTGACATCATGCACTATTAGATCACTTTTACCTTTGTCTAGCACATTTCTAAATTTTCTCATATAAGTCCTATTTAATAAAATTCACTTACAATTAACAAAATTCAAACATGAAATTTTCACACATGCATATATACATATAATAAGCATCAAATATGATGGTTAATTATTTTTACGACTCGGTTTTTGTGGTCCCAAAACCACTTTCCGACTAGGGTCAAATTAGGGCTGTCACACTATGTCCCCTACATCTCGAATTCGCAAGTCAGTATACATGGTAGTAAATACATGAGCAGAGACACGGCCATGTGTCTCAGCCGTATAGAGGACACAACCTCTAGCCACGGGTGTGTGCCTTGGCTGTGTGCCCCTAAATTGTTGCTAACATCAGAAATAGAATGTCAAGGTTTTTAGACACGGGCTAGGACACGGGTGTGTCATGGCCGTGTGAGGGACACGGGCCATGGACATGGGTAAGTGTCAGGCTGTGTGAAAACCCCTGTAGGTTTAAATTTGGAATTTAATTCAGACAGGCTCGGGGCACGGGCGTGTCCCCTTGTGCTTAGGCCGTGTGAGCCACACGGGCCTTTAGCACGACAATGTCACAATGGCCACACGGGCATGTTGCCTTTCCATATGGGAGTGTGCCCTGCTTCAAGTGGCATTTTTCAAAGTTTTCAAAGATGTTAGGATTAATCTCGAGTTATTTCCAAAACGTGATTTAGGCCTCATAGGCCCATATTAAGAACTTTTAGATTAAAAGAGAAAAGTTTTAAGTTTGACGTAGTTTTCATAACTCGGCGATGATTGTATGCATGCGGTTAAGTCGGGTAATGCCTCGTGCCTAGTCTCGACCTCAAACTTGGGTAAGAGGTGTTACATAGTGCCCAAAGGCTTCACCCATCATACAGGCTCTCCTAGACATATTTCTGATCCATCTATATTAGAGAATACCTCAGAGACAAGCCCTCTAATTCAATCACATGTCCTTCCTCCTATAGAATTGGAAGTAACCCCTACAAAATCAGGTAGTAACTTCCCTTGGCCTGGCCTTATAAAATTAATGCCCTCTTCCATACCTGTCATGCCATAGATTTTATTTATTATTTTGTGCTAATTTATGTCACAAGGAATAAATTGTCAAGCATGTCTCGATATAGTCATGTATGTGTGTTAGTGATGATATGAGATTTTTGTGAAAATGGTATATATTTAATGATTTGGATGTGTTTATTTGATGTGTTGAAATGCATGTTATATCTTATGTATTGATCTTGCACTGAGCCTTTTAAAGCTTACCCCATTACTTGTGCGTTATAGATAATCCTCATGGCTAGGACTCAGATTCGATCATTGGATAGGCTCTTGGAAAAATGGTTTTATGGTTGTGGATTTTTAAGATGATTTGGGACTTTTATGGACTTTATGATTTTATTTTGGATTTTATTCCGTCATAATTATTCAACTCTGGCATGGAGTATCTCGTTTTAAAAACTGTGGACAATGGATATTTTGCATGAGGTTTGATACGAATTAAACGTTTTGCATGGACTACCACCTTGCCGTCCATAACACTCATTTTCTCCCATATTATCATTTTTTTCATTTATTCTTTCTTCATTTTCTCCTCTCCTCTTTTCTTTCAGACCAGCGGACTGCCATCGCCAATGTTGTTTTTCACCGAAATTTAATTTTCCCCCCCATTTCTTTTACTTTCGATCTCTCTCGTCTTCTTTAAGGTTTCAATTATCCTATTTTAATTATGTTATGTTTAGGACTCGTCGGTCATATATTTTTGGTTATTGTTAAACCTCTCAGCTCCTTCGTCAAGACTTATCACTAATCTCGTAGTATTGTTGAGTAGTGTAAGTGCATGAACAGTGTTGGAAACATTCCTTCCTCCCTATTACTTTTCCCCCATAGCTGAATAGTGTTAAGAAACATTTTTTTTTCATGTGTTAACATTTTGTTCCTACATTTTTTGAAGTACCAAATAATGCCAATCTAAGAGATCCTTAGTATGATAACAAAGACGTCAAATCTATGTCTCGATTTAAAGGTAAGCAATTGGTGAGAATTATTTCAATGATTAATCATTAAGTAGTAAGACACATCCGATAGATTTATTACAAAAATTGTGTTTCATTCGATAGATTCATCTATTGGGTTTAGATCCAAGCGAAACCTCTTCTAATAGAATTGTGGCAATCATAACTTCAATATAAGGTGTGGGATCTAAATATTTGATTTTAGTATATGATAACTCTTGGAAATAGTTATATTTTGAACCTCTAAGCTTGATTAAATGCCTGAACTTAAGTATATATATTTTTATTTTTAAGTTATTTTTAGAACATTGCATAATAATGCTTGGATTGTGCCTTAAATTTTATTTCATGTTACTTTTAATATTGGGAAGAAAGGAATTGGTTGTTATATGCAGTAGGTGCAGGAAAGATGAAAAAAAGGAGAAAAATGAGGAAGAGAATGAAGGAAGTGAAATATTACCATGGAAAAAGGTTGGATGGATTGCAACACAAATGCCATGGAAATTCCAAGAAAATGTTGATGCAACACTCAATCCTCGTCACTCACAGCCAATTGAACGTGTACCAGATAAATCCACTTGAAAAAGAGGGAGAAAAGTGTGTGTTGAGAGAGGGGGACTTACCTTATAAAAGAGGACAGAGAAAAGAAATAGGGGATGAGGATTTTGCAGGAGGATTGGAAGAGCAGTTTTCTCTCCAGGAAAACTTGTGAAAACTTCCAAATAAATGGGAGAGGGTATTTGCTTCAGAGGAGACCAAAGATGCAAGGAAAGGGTCGAGCAATCAGCCTTGGGTTCTAAACAATTCAACAACATCGGAGTGAAAACTGGAGTGGCGAAAGCTTTTTTGCAGTTCTACCTTCATTCTGTTAATTAATTTCTGTGATTTCTAAATTGTTAATGATGATGTTGAATGTTATTCTAATTTTGGATTTTAAATCCCAACCCATGAGCTAATTTAATTTAGGTTGGAATATCGGATCTATCTTGATATATTGAGGCTCACGGTGATATTTTGAGTAGATCTACTGCTTGATTCGGTTTGGATTATTTTAAATATATGGATGCAAGCTCTAGACATAGATGAATGCATGGTATATGCTTAGACTATATTTAATTATGAAAAGGTAAAATAAGTTGGATCATGATCTAATGATATGAGCGAATACTCATAGCACTCTAAACATAGAGTTGTGATCTATACAGAGTAAGGAAGAATATTGTTAGGTACTGTTCTTGAGACTTGTAGACATACAAAGACTTAGAATGATAACTTTAATTGTAGTCTCGAAAGAAACAGAATGCAGTAGTTATACTCTGAACAGTAATTTGGTCAAGATTTTTGGAGGACATTATTATGTTATTAAGATTCAATCAAAGTAATTCCAACCTTCCCATTCAACAGCTTCAATCCTCTCAACTTTGTCTCATAGAATTGCCATAGCATTTTATTCATTACTTGATTTTTATATTTCATATATTAATATTTAGTTCAAATCATTATTCTGTTTACTTTTCCATATGCCTAATTAGTATAGTTTATAGTAATAACTCAACCATATTTTTACCTATTTCGATTCCTATGGAGATGATCTCACTTATAACTTTATTACTTAATTTGATGTGTATACTTGCATATTCACATTACATATTCACACGCAACAAGTTCTTGGCGCTATTGTCAAGATCGAAAAATTAATGAATTTTTGTTTGTTATTATTGATTTAATTTTGTTAGTTTGAGCTTACTTAGTTTCTTTTGATTTTTTTTTCAGGTTTGTTGTTAGCTTATGAGTAGGTATTCCTGAGAACAAGGAGTATTATTTTGATCCTGAAATTGAGAGAACTTTGAGAAGAAGGAGAAAAGAATAGCGAGAAATGGCAAGGATTGGAAATGATCTAGGAAGGAAAGATCCATTACATCTGAATGGTAAAAACGTTGATAGTCCTCGTGTGATAGATGATAGAGACAGACCCATTAGAGAACATGTAGTGCAAATCTTAATGATTTGAATCCAGGGATTATCGGGCAACATATTCAAGCTCAACATTTTGATTTGAAACCAGTGATGTTTCAAATGTTACAAACAATAGGATAGATTACCAACTGAAGATCCTTGTAACATCCCGAAATAGGGCCTAAACAGAACAGTGGTTGCGAAACCACAAATTCGAGGTAGAAAAATTTATTTTATTATCATTTTAAGGTCTATGGCATGATTGCATGATTGTGTGAAAATTTCGTTTAGAAATTTTATCGATAGAGGGTCCAATTTGATATTTAGGACTATATTACAAAAGTTGTAAAATATGTGTTCTAGTTCACAAAGGTATTAAGTACTTGTGAGTAATGGGTTTTTAAAGTGGAGGTCCTTGGATAGTAATTAGACCATTATACTATTTTGGAAAAAAATACCTAAAGGAAAATAAAACATCATAGTTTTTAATGAAGGGCATTTTGGTTATTTAGTTATTAAAATGAATTAAAAACAAAATTAAAAGCCAATTTTTGTCCATCTTCTTCATTAGGCCGAAATTTCAAGGTTTCTCCATAGCTAGGGTTTGTTCCAAGCTTCCAAGCTCCATAGTAAGTGATTCCAAGCCCTGTTTTTAATGTTCTTTACATTTTTGGAGTCCCGGTAACTTGATTAAGCTTATTCTAGCAATAATTCAACCTAGGGTCCATATTTGGAAAAATACCCATAAGTGAAATTTGTGTATTTTGGTGTTTTATGATAGAATATGAGGTTTTAAATTATGTTAGACAACTTGTGCTACTCGGTTTTAAGTGAAAACGAGTAAAATGGCTTAATCGGTAAAAATACCTAATAGTCATAAGTACATGTTAGAGTGAGAATTTGATGTTGTCATAGAAGGGAAAAATGATAAGCATGTCATAAAACATAAGAAAATAGGATGAAGTTTAATTTTCGAGCCTTGGGAAAAAGTGTAAATATGTAAAAGTTTAGGAGCAAAAATGTAATTTTGCCAAAGTTTGGGTCAAGGACTGTTTTAATAAATGTGAGTATTAAATAAGCTAATTTTTTTTATTATA
Organism: Gossypium hirsutum; assembly: GCF_007990345.1. Taxonomy (NCBI): domain Eukaryota; kingdom Viridiplantae; phylum Streptophyta; class Magnoliopsida; order Malvales; family Malvaceae; genus Gossypium; species Gossypium hirsutum. Next base: position 40,389,990 of record NC_053433.1, read on the forward strand.
GATCAAGAAGAACAAAATCTGGAGTTAGACCGAGGAAAGAAAAAGATAGTGGACTAAATCGATATAGTTGATCGTATTTTGTTTCGAGGTAAGTTTGCGGTAAATAAATGCAATATTGTATTATTTTATGTTAATTTTGTTAATTTCCAGCATGTGTATATTTATTTTATAAAATTATTCAAAGAAGACTCAAGCATGAATTGACGGAGAAGTAATTTCAGAAAGTCCCGGTTGAACCTTAGGAATGTGTAGGATACAAATGTCATGACATTAGGGTTTAAGGATACCATGTAAGACCATGCCAAGGCATGACATTTGGTAAGGTTTCTAAGGAAAGGAAATCACGTAAGACCATGTCAAGACATGGCATTGATAAGTTACCATAAGGCAAAGGTCCCATGTAAGACCATGCCAAGGCATGGCATTGGTTGGTTCATAAGGCAAGGATACCATGTAAGACCATGTCAAGACATGGCAATGGTAAGTTTCAAAAGAATCCACGTAAGACCATGACAAGTCATGGCAATGGTAAGGTACCCGCGTATCCTTAGTATTCCAAGTGGTTCAATGGGAAAATTTAAAGAGAATATCAAGGTAAGGTAAGGTAAGATGAGTTATATTAAAAAGGTAAGACAAGTTCATGCTAGAAGAGCAAAGGTAAGTACATAATGTTCATGTATGCTTGATAAGGAAAAAGGTAAGTAAAATGTATTAATAAATTTGATTAAGTAAGTATTTAAGTAAGTGAGTAACTGAAGAAGTTTAAAATATGTCTATGACAATTAATGAAGTTGCATTAAGTAGTATCATGCCAAGTAGTAAGATAATTCTTATGAATGTTTTTATTTATTTGCATGCAAACTTACTAAGCTTAATGCTTACCCCCTTTATTTTCCTTCTTTTTATAGTTTTTTCAAGCTAACTCGGGGATCGTAAAGCACGTCGGAGGTCCAGGCACACTATTACGAGGATTATTTTTGGTATAGCTAGACATTTCATTTTGAGTATGGCATGTATAGCATCATAGCCATTTTGTGTGTATGATCTTATGATATGGCTGATGAATGGTATGTAAATGCTTGACAATGATTAGCTGTTGGAATGGCTAATCAAGGACATGTTTGGTGTTATGTATGCCTAAATGCTAGTTATTCCATGGAAATCATGAAAAAGGTGAAATTAGCTTTAAAACAGTATCAGACAGCAATAATGACGTGAATTTGGAAAATCACTAAAAATAGTAGAAATGGATTTAGATAGTGAATGAGATATAGAATTAAATATTGATGAGTCTACTTTCATATGGATGGTACAAAATTGGTATATGAGTTATATTTTATGAGATATTTAAATTTCTGTGAAACAGGGCCCGAGCAATTTCTGGATCCCCTGTTCTGACTTTGGAAATTCACCAAAAATTATACAAAGATAATTAGAAGTCATTCTTTACATGTACAGATTCCTTATTGAGTCTAATTTTATAAGAAAGAAAATTAATAATAATTGAAACTCTGTAAAGGGAGATATTTAATTCGTAATACACAGGGGTCAGAGTAGTCGAACCTTGAAACAGGGGAGACTTTAACTAATAAACTGTACTAGATGGGCCAACCAAAAATTCTAGAAAAATTTAAGTTGATAAATATATGAGGCTAGTTTCAGGGAAAATTTACAGAATTGGATTTTGAGTTTTGTAACTCGAGATAATAATTTTTAAGAGACTGTGATGCAGTTAGCTAGCTTGTCTGGAAGTTCTAAAATAAAGTGTTTGAGCTGCTTAATTAATGAATTAAGTCCGTTAACACCTCGTGCTCGACTCTGGCGACGATCTCGGGTTTAGGGTGTTACAATCCGTGACTGAATTTAAGACTATTTTTGAAGGTATACAATTCATTCAGGTAGTAGAGTGTTCTTAAAGATGCACTGAGACTCAAGCTATTTCATTACTCATTCATTTAGGCCTTTTTTCGTTTTCCAGGTTTCTATATTCTCTTCTATGGCTTCCCAAACAGCTTCTACTTCGATCTCTGCCTCTCTATGCACCTTCTTCAGTAAACTGGTTGAAGAAAAATACCACAAAAATATTGCCAAATGACCATTCTGCATGGGAAAAGGATTCATTTTTCAGGATGCTCCTTTCATAGGGTATACGAAGGCCATATCAACAGTTTTTGAAAAGCATGGGGGGCATCTTCTGTCTCCATCCTAATGATCTCTTCCCAAAGGTAGTAAAAGAGTTTTATTACTTGTCACTTTATTACTTGTTGTGATTGTGTACACTTCCACATTTCTATTGTTCCGAGTTTTTGGCGCCGTTGTCAAGGAGTGTTTTAAAAGACATTATCTGTGAAATTATTAATTTTGCATTTTGGTATATTTTTTTGTTAAATTTTAATTCCATTTTTTTGTGTTTGTTTCAGGCGTTTATGAGTATTGATCAAATTATTGACTTACTCCTTGTAGACCCTGAAATTGAAAGTACTTTCAAACAAAGGAGAAGATAAGCAAACAAAAGAAGGGCCGAAAAGATGATTTTCGAAAATCAAAACAAAAATCTAGGAGGAACATTCACTTATAATACTCACAATCCAATCATTGTTGCTGATGACAAAAATTGCGTCATTTGACAATATGCCATTCCTATACTCAACGAGCTCAATTCGGGTATTAGAAGAACCGAAATCGAGGCACAACAATTTGAGCTGAAGCCAGTCGTGTTCCAAATGTTGCAAAATATGAGTCGATTTAGTGGGATTCCTACTGAAGGTCTACATATTCATCTTTAGCTATTAATGGAAGTAAGTGACTCATTTAAACTAGTCTGGGTGATAGAGCATGAGCGTGGTTGAACTCCCTACCGTCTGGTTCCATAAGTACATGGCAAGAGTTAGTTGAACATTTCTTAATGAAATATTTCCCTCCATCTTTAATCGTCAAGATCCAAAATGAAATCACTTTATTTAAGCAACTTGATGAATAATCTTTGTATGATGCATGGGAATGGTTCAAGGAGTTATTACGAAAGTGCCATCATCACGACATTCCTTACTGTGTTCAAATTGAGACTATTTATATTGGTCTCAATATTCATACTAGAATGATGGTGGATGCTTCGGCAAAAAGAGCCCATCTTTCTAAGTCTTATAATGATGCTTATAAGATTATTGAAAGAATTGCCAACAATAACTATCAGTGGCTAACAAACCGAGCAACCTCAAAAAAATGAGTAGCAGGAGTACATGAAGTGGACACACTTACTTCTTTGGTAGCCCAGGTATCCTCTATGTCTTCTATGCTTAAGAACATAACTTTTAATGGCTTCAATGGTAATCTGATACGTCAGCAACCGAACGAGTTCGACAATATTTCTTCAGAATACTATGAAGATGCTCATTTCTTTGAAAATTGCCCATCGAATCAAGAGTTAGAATATTACGTGGGAAATCAGAATTGGAATGGTTTGCAATCCAATTCTTACAACTCTTTATGGCAGAACCATCTAATTCCTCCTTAGAGTAATCAATGGGTAGACCATAGTGACTCTTTTCGACCAAATTATATGCCATGATATTCTCAACAAGTGCAACAACCCCCACCAACTAAATCTTCAAGTGATCTTGAGAGTCTGGTAAAGGCATACATATCAAAAAATGATACCATTTTAAGAAATCAAGAGAATCAAATAGGTCAGTTAACTAATGAACTTTGAAATAAATCCCAAGGACCTTTGCTAAGCGATACTGAAAATCCAAGAATTTTGGGCAAAGAACATTGCAAAGTAGTCACTTTGCCAAGTGGAAAGATATTGGAGCCTAAGGTGGATGAGGTTCAAGATGAGCCTGTTGTAGCTCAAGACAAAGAGGAAGTTCAACTGAGTGTTAAAACTGTTGTATCACAGAAGTCAGATTCGGTGATCCTTGATGAGGTAAACTCTAAGCTAGTTAGTTCTGATTATCTAACACCCTTGTCAGATGTAGAAAAATTTCTACAGAAGAGTTGTCCAATAAAAGCTATGATTCCACCATTGCCATATCCTCAACAATTCAAGAAGTAGAAAAAGGATACTTAGTTGAAAGAAATATTTGATGATGAGGTGATTTTTAATGACTTGGATGCTGCTAAATCCCCAAATATAGTTGAAGGCTGCGCTATTATTTCCAAGATGGACTCACTAGCTTATACAGAATGAGAGCTCAATTGTTTAGATAATCCGTTAGAACATATTCTACTGGAGGATTCGCTAAGTGATGAAGAAGGCAAGTAATGGTTAGCTTGGTTAGAAGCTAATTTGAAGGAATTCACTCAAGAAGTCCCACTTGAATCATTGGAGTTATCATCTCAGGAGTAGACACAATCAAAGTCGTTGATTGAAGAGCCAGCTGAATTGGAATTGCAAACTTTGTCTTTGCATTTGAAATATGACTATTTGGGTTTGTCTTCGACTTTACCTGTCATTATTTCAGTTGAGTTCACCAAAATTAAGAAGAAGAGGCACTTGTGATTTTGGTAAGGCACAAGAAGGGTACTGCATGGATTATTTCATATATTCGAGTCAAGGGTTGGAGGATTTGTAGGAATTATAGAAAGTTAAACAAGGCCACCAGGAAAGATCATTCCGGGATTTCTTTCCCTAATAAGATGTTAGATAGATTTGATGGGAAAGAATATGATTACTTCATAGATGGCTATGGTTGGTATGACAAATGGCTATTCGACACTGCCATGGTGTAACATCTTGAAATAGGGCCTAAATGGAATAGTGGTTGCGAAACCACAAATATGAGATAGAAAAGTTTATTTCGATTAATTTTTTTATGATTTGCCAAGTGATTAGATGCATGTGTTAGAGTATTGATAAGAAATTTTATAGATTGCATGTTTAATTTGCCTATTAGGGCCTATTTACAGAAGTCGCTGTCACAGCCCAATTTAAGGCCTAAATGGAACGATGGTTTTAGAACCACGAATTCAAAGTCAAAAAATTTATTCCGATTAAGTTTTAAGGTTTATTTATTGATTAAAATATTTTGTAAAAATATCGTTAAGAAATTTTACTGATAAAGTGCTTAATTGGACTTTTAGGACTAAATTGCAAAAGTTGCAAAATATGTGTTCTAATTCATAAGTACTTGATTGAAATGGAGTTTTAAAGAGGAGGTCCTTAAATGGAATTAGACCATTATATTTCATTTGGACAAAAATGGGCATGAATAGGACAAAATTTTAAAGAAAGGCCTTAAGGCATTTTAGTCATTTGGTAATTAAAAGGAATAAAAAGGGAAAATAAAGCCAAAATTGACTCATCTTTTTCATGGAGGCCGAAATTAGCATGGGGGAAGCCATGGCTAGGGTTTTCAAGCTTTCCAAGCTCAATAGTAAGTTCGTTCTAGCCCCGTTTTTCAAGTTCTTTATGTTTTTGGAATCCCGGTAACTTAATTAAGCTTATTCTAGCAATAATTTAAGCTAGGGTTCATATTTGGAAAAATACCCATAGGTGAAATGTGTTTATTTTTATGTTTTATGGTATAACATGAAGGCTAAAATTATGTTAAACAACTTTTGCTAAGCGGTTTTAAGCAAAAATGAGTAAAACGGCTTAATCGATAAAAGTTGTTATTGTTCATAACTATGTGTTAGAGTGAGAATTTGATGTTGCCATAGAAGAGAAAAATGATCAGCATGTCATAAAACATGAGAATAAGGGATGAATTTTAATTCCCGAGCCTAGGGGAAAAAGTGTAAATACGCAAAAGTTTAGAGGCAAAATTGTAATTTTGCCAAAGTTTGAGTTAAGGACTGTTTTGAATAGTACATTAATTAAATAAGTAAAATATGATGTTTTAGATACCGGAAAATGATATTTGAACCTAGAATGGGGAAAAATCGAAAATCAGAAAAGTTGGTAAAATGGCCGTTTTAGTATCCAGGCAAGTTCATATGTATAATAAGCATTAATTTATGCATGTTTCAATGTAAAATTAATATATTTACTATGATTGCCGAGGTGTTGAAAGTAAGTATAATTTTGATGATTTAAATGTTCAATATTAATTCGACATGGAAATGAGAAAGTATGTAAGCTTGTATGTAAATAATACATTATTTTTATTACATTTTTATATTTCAGCATATTTTATGTATTGTAGCTGATTTTTGAATCATAATTGACTATTGGAAGAATGAAATAAAGTATTAGAAAGTGAGATACTTCCCGTTTGAACCTTCGGAATCGAAAGATATAGATGGTATGTAGCTAGGTCACATGTGTAATACGGGATGTATACCATGTGTATAAGAGAGCTAAGATATATTATGAGGTAGCTAGGTCGCATGGGTGATACTATGTGTACACCATGTAGACAAGAGAGCTACGAGATAGATGTAGCTAGGTTGCATGTGTGGTTCCAGGTGAAGAACACCATGTAAACAAGAGAGCTACGAGATAAAGTGGCTAGGTCACATGGGTGATACTATGTGTACACCATGTGTACAAGAGAGCCAAAATTATGTGTACAATCAAGCTAGGTCACATGAGTGGTGCTAAGTGAAGGCCACTATGTGTACAAGAGAGTTTCGATTTTAAAGGTGGACTGTGTGCGGTACCATCGCGTATCTGTTATTATTCCAAAGTGTTCAACCGGGAAATTGATTAAATGAAATTGTGTATGACTTTGTGAAGATAAGTGTAAGTATATACGTGTGTAACCTATGAGTAATATGCTTGATATGTGATTGGAAATTGGAAAGATTGTTATGGGTAAGTGATGAATACAATTGAAGTGTGAAAGATCAAAATTGACAATAAAACTGTTCTGGATAGTTGCAGTGATGAGAATCTAAAAATTTACCAAAAATAGTAGAAATTGAATCAGAGACTGAATGAGATATCAAATTAAAGCTTAATGAGTCTATTTTCATATAACAGAAATAGAGAAAGCAAAGAAATTCTATATTCTGAGATATTTAAGTTTCTATGAGACTGGTTCAGAATGACTACATGATCCCCTATTCTGAATTTGAAAAATCATTGAAAATTGTAAACATATAATTATGGGATATAATTTATATTTTTAAAATTCTTAATGAGTCTAGTTTCAAATTTAATAAACTATAACATCATATGAGTTCTGTACGAAGAGAAAATTTATTTATAGTGAAGAGTGGTCAGGGCAGTTGAGCAATGAAATAGGGGTAAGTTCAATGAATAAACTGTACTAATTGGCTAGACCAAAAATTCTAAAAATTTTATGATAAGAATATACATAAATCTAGTTTCAAGGAAAATTAACAGTTTGTAATTTGGAGTTTTGTAGTTCCAGAAATAAATAATTTCGCTGCTGGTACTCTGCTAGACAGCTTATTTTGAACCTATTTATAATTGTAATAGTGAAAGTATGTGTGTTTGTGATGGTAATGTTCCGGGAACATATTGTGACTTTGTTTAATGTATGATAATGTGTTGTTTATTAATATTTACATATTTACTTACTAAGATATAATGCTTACTCCCTTCCTTTCCTTTTTTTTATAGTGTCACAGATGTTAGCTCGAGTTGGAGGTCACCGGAGGTTAAATCACACTATCAAACTATTGATCGATATATAATGGTTTTAAAGTATTTTTAAGTCTTTGGCATGTATGGGGACTCGTTTAATTATTATTAAGTTGCTAGGAGTTGGCCTAAAATACCGACCCATGTTATTTGAAGGTCTCTATTGTATAAAGTCATTTAATGTATATAGTCTTGAATATGTTTGAAATGTTTAAAAATGATGAAAATTTATGTCTTGATTTTAAATGATTACAAGTACTCAAGTCCAGTAATACCTTGTACCCTGTTCCAGCATCGGATACGGGTAAGGGGTGTTACACATGGTCAATGTCAATACTAAAATAAAATGGAGGGAGTTCTCTTCACTTTCTCTATCGTTATTTTATATTTTTAGTTTTTCCTCTCATTTGAATAAAATGGTAGAATTAGATAAAATTTTCTTTGGTTCATTACATTAATTAAAACTCTATCTAGGAGATTGGGACTTAAGCAAGACCATCTATGACCCCTCCAATCTTTCCTGGGAGTTTAATTTAATGTAATTTTTAAAAAAATATTTTTCTAAGTAGCCCGAAGAATTTAAATATTTGTTTTGTTAAATAAAGGATCAACTTTTAACCCAAACACTATTTTCTTTGAGTTTGTTTTAGTTTACTTTTAGTACAGGAGCTTAGGATCCAAAAAGTAGCTACCATTAGGCTTAAGACACTACTAGGAACGAAAATATTCAACCCTTTTCCACACAAACCTATAGCCCTTACCTTGCTCTACCGCCAGTCCTAAGTAGCCTAATAGTGCATCTCACTTAACCCCTTAATGTCGCAGCCCTTAACTCCCTGAATCCCAACCCCGAACACCTTCATTCAAAGTCACCAACTACCACACCTAAACTATCCTTAAAACTGCCACCTTTTTCAACTTTAAACCTTACCATCGACTACTCAACCACCTGCTCGAAATTGAAACCACCCTTAACATATTTTCTAAGGCCGATGCTGAGAGTTCCTTCATCTAGCATCATTTCACGAAGTGAACAATTTGAAGTAATGGCTATGCTGCAACATATGCAGTTGCAGCAACAAGCTTACTGGAGATACTAAAAAGTGCAGGATTACTCAATTAGAGATACATTTAAAATATATATATTTCATAACCCGTTTGTTTTTGTGCTTGAATTTCTAGACTTTATACTCAAACCATGGACTCTAATGTTAAAGAAGGAATGAGGCAATTGGATTCTAAGGGGTCTGCAAATAAATAAAAAGGGGGATCTTGTCTCTACTTTGTTTTATTTTATTTCTTAGGATATTTCTATTTCTCGCATAATAAATCAAGAGGTTGAAATCATTAATAAAATTGAAGAATTTATAAAATAAGAAATGTGACAATAGATATGTACATGTGTAACACCCTGAATTTGGGCCTAGAAGTTTTGGGCCTTGAGCATGGGAGCAGTTGAAGGCGGCTTATAATATTCTGTTGTGCATGCAAATTTCGTTAATGAAGGCTTGTTTTAGTGGTTAAGTGTGTTGAGAAGTGTTGGAGAAGTCCTGGGTTTAAACCTGGACTCTAGCAAAAAATTTGGTTTAAGGTGAATCAAACCCCGGGTGTAGTAGGTAGGCCTTAAGAATATTGTTGGAGAAATTGTGACACAAAAAGCCTTGTGGTTTAGTGGCAAGTAGCATGTGGAGCATCTGAGGGAAGGCATGGGTTCGAATCCCATGGCAAGCAAAGAGCATTTATTTTGCTAACAGGGGGCGGTAAGAGTTGGTGTTGAATTTAAACTCTGATGTTGGAGGGATCCCACATCGGGAAGCTAACATAAGAGTGGATGGGAAGCTGGCTTTAAATAGAGAGAACAATGAGGAGAGTAAAGGTACCTTTCTTGGCTGATCCCTTTCGCTTTATGCCGTGCTCGTTTGGGTTGGGCGTCGGCTAAGAGTGCTCGGAGCGTGGATTAACTCCAGTCTCCAATCAAGTGTGTATTTATCACTACTCTTGTTGTTGGATGGCTACTTCGGGCCAAAAGGGGCCATATGGGCCCAATGGGCCTACGGGCCCAATTGGATAAGTTGTTTGATTGTGTAGTAAATATTGGACTAGGCTAGGTGAATCGCATATCTGTGGTTAGGTTTGGGCTAAAAGGGCCACACGAGCGTGCGGGCCCATTTGGGCCGAGAATAGGCTTTAGGCCCATTCGTATTGTTATCCATGTTTAGAATACTTTAGTTTACCAATTACTGAAATGCCCTCGACTTGTAAAATTACCAAAGTACTCCCGATTTACAGAATTACCGTTTTACCCTTAGTTTACAGAATTACCGTTTTACCCTCGATTTACAAAATTACTGTTTTACCCTCAGTTTACAGAATTATTGTTTTACCCTCAATTTATAGAATTACCGTTTTACCCTCGATTTGTAAAATTATCATTTTACCCTCGATTTATAGAATTACCATTTTACCCTCAGTTTACAGAATTACTGTTTTACCCTCGATTTACAGAATTACCATTTTACCCTCAGTTTACAGAATTACTGTTTTACCCTCGATTTATAGAATTACCGTTTTACCCTCGATTTGTAAAATTACCGTTTTACACTTGATTTACAGAATTACTAGTTTATCCTCAGTTTACAAAATTATCATTTTACCCTCGATTTACAGAATTACCATTTTACCCTCGATTGTGAAATTACTAAAATACCCCTGTAGGGTAGAATTTTCGAAATACCCCTATAGGGTAGAATTACTGAAATACCCTTATAGGATAGAATTACCAAAATACCCCTGTAGGGTAGAATTATCGAAATACCATTGTAGGGTAGAAATACCGAAATACCCCTATACGGTAGAATTATCGAGATACCCTTGTGGGGTAAAATTACCATTTTGCCCCTAGGGTGTTAAATGACTGTTTTGCCCTTGTGGGCAAGTGACTAACTTGAACTGTGTGTTTGACGGATTTGATTGTGAATATATGTTGGTGATATGAATGACTTGACTGTGATTGTTTGATTCAAATATGGGCATGACATTCTGCATACATGACATGTTGCATGGGTTGGGATTTTGTACGAAGGAAGCGTTCTGGTGGCTATGCCACAAATATCTGTTCTGGTGGCTCTGCCACAATATCTGTATTTGGTGACTCTGTCACAATATCTGTTGACCGATTGATGGCTAAGTACCGATCACGCTACCAAAGGCTGTGTGCCGTTGTTGTGGGCTTCGTGCCGATTATAGACCCGTTATTAATGGCTCTGTGCCAACCTAAATATGGGTTTGTGCCATCTTGACTATGGCTTCGTGCCAAACGTATTTACCTATAGCTATGTACCTAACATATTTGTTGACGACTCTGTGTCGATCATATTTACCGAAGGCTGTGCACCAGTTATATTACCGTCACTGATGGCTATGTGCCGAAGTTATTACAGTTATCTATGGCTTTGTGCCACGTATTCTGTTAGGTGGGTTTGCCACATTATCTAATTCTGGTGGCTCTGCCACTATATCTGTATCTGGTGACTCTGTCACGATATTTGTTCTGGCAGCCATGCTGCAAATTCTGTAGTGTGTAGCGGATGGGTGGGTCGAGTTGTCTCCCCACATGGTGTAAGGTTGGTACGATGGTGTATACGGCTGGATTGGGTTGGGATTGCATTCATATTCTAATTCTGATTCTGTCACCTAATTCTGATTCTGATTCTGATTATGTTACTAATACTGATTCTGATTCTGATTCTGTTACTGATTCTGATTCTGATTCTGTCACCTAATTCTGATTCTGATTCTGATTCTGTTACTAATATTGATTCTGATTCTGATTCTGTTACTGATTCTGATTCTGATTCTCATTTTGGTTCCAATTCTGATAATGTTTCTTATTCTGTAATGGGCTAAGGTCCATCTGGTACTGTTTGTTGTAATTGGCTAAGACCCGATTGGTACTGAAATTGTAAGTAAGGCTGGGGCCAGACTTTTAATTCTTTTAGATGACTGACTATTCCTTTTTATAGTAGGGGATTTCACACTGAGTTTTCGTAAACTCACCCCGTTTATTAACCTTTCAGGTAATTTCCAGCCTTAGATGGATCGGGGTTGCTAGGGGCTCGGAGGAAGCCACACACACTGTTTATGTTACAGTTTTGATTATTACCTTTAAATTATTTTATGTGGGTTGTAGTAAAGCCGTTGTAATTTTTTGGATCTCAAATTTGGAATTTTATTTATTGTTCTTATAATTGCTAGTATTAGAACACGATTTTCCAAAGCAACTACTGTTATTCAAAACATCACGTAACCGCAATTGTTTTTAAAGTAAGTTTCCGCAACTACCAAGATTTTTACAAAGTTGTTAAGAATGTTATTCAGCTGAGGTTTTCTGACAAGGTTTAAAAAGGGTATAAGTTTTTAATTATTAAGAAGGGTTTTTAATAGAAACATGGTTTTCGAAAAACACTTCAATGTGACATGCCAAGTTCGAGCCAAACTTCCAGGCCGGGTTTGGGGTGTTACAACATGTCTAGGATTGGATCTGTCTAGGAAGAGGTTGGTATTTAAGCAATCAAACTTGACTCACCTCCTTTTTCTGGGATCCTACCTGGTGTACAGTATCTATTCACTTCAATATTTTCATTTTTTCTATTATTTTTAACAATTAGAACATTGTTCATCCTAAGTAGGGGGACCAAAAATTGAAATTGTTTTTCAAGATACATTATTCTTATAATAATGATCAAGTTATATTTTTGTTCAAAAATTTGAATTTTTGTTAATTATGCTCACTTCTAGTATAAATAAAGTACTATTATCTTAGTAATTCTTGTTTTAGTTGAAATATGACATAACGTTACTCTTAATAAAGTTTGCAAATCATACCATAGGATTTTTAATTCTTTAGGAGAGCTAGACATGGATGAAAGTTTAAGTCTCTAGAATTGACTTAGTAATTTCTTAAGGAAAAATCCTAGGAAGCATGGAATGTTGAAAATGATTTAGGCAAACTTTTGTTTGGACCGATTGAGCCTTTCAAGTCAACCTTGATGAATTTTTATCCCTTGAAACCCAACTTTGATACTATATGACCTAGTTTTATTTGAACCTTTGCAATTTTTAGCCATCACTTTTCTCTTAATTATCTTTAAGCAATTTTTAGCCATCACTTGTCTCCTAATTGTCTTTAAGTTTTCATAAACACTAGACTCAGTACTATTCAGAATATTATTTGAAAATAAGTTTGGGGGAGTTGAAAAGAAGTATCAAATGATCAAAAAAATTGAATTACATACAATAAAATGCTTGTGATAAAAAAAAGGAGAGAGCATATGTACCCGAAAGAAATAGATTTACAAAAGAGCATGTGAAAGAAAAATAAGTTGGTGTATTGACGGTAATTATTCCAAAGGTCCGATTCAAGCTGAGTCTAGAGTTTTTAGCCCAAATTTATCTATCATGTTCCTACCCCTAGCCTAGCCACTTTACAACCAGTTTAAAATACCTACTGATTCAAGTTTCTATGCTACCTACATTAGTGGAGAGAAATTTCTATGTTCAACATATGAAGGCATAAATTAAACTTAATGATTGTAGCTTAATCTTAAATAAGAGAATAAAATTGTATTGGTAGGGGTTTAAGATGCCTTTATTGAGAAAGAATTTAGTCTATTTTTGTTATCATAATAATTATTGAGATTAATTTGAGTGATATGTATACTTAAGTAGCATAAATCTCAAAATTTTTTGTTCTTGAGCATAAGTATGATAAATTCATAATTTTGAGAAGAATATTTTCTGAAGGAATTTTTCAAAGGTGTTTCCAATAAATTCTTTCCAATTTGTGCATTAATTGGGATGAGCAATGAATTAAGTTTGGGGGTGTGGAAACACGAAAATATATAGACTTTTTCATGCCTTTTTTAACTCAAATTCATGCAGGTTCAGTGTAATTTTTGTCGAAAAATATAATATAATTATAAAATAATTAAATTGTACTTAACTTATTAACATATTGAATTTTAATTAATATTATAATAAATTTTCATAAATTTTGATTTAATTTCGACAGATTTGCACAAAGGGTGAAAATTGGCTCGGCAAACACTACCAGAATTGTAAAACCTGGAAGCAATTTTTGAAGCATCGAGGTGAATTAATTTCTTCACCGAAGACAGTCCAATTGATGAGTATTAATACATAATATAATTAATTTTAATTTTAATCTAATTTATTTTGGGTTAAATAATTATTATTAATTAAATTATGAAAAAAAGGTCCAATTGTGCTAAACTGAAAGACTGATCCAACCGAGCAGATGGGCCGCCCAAAACCGTCCAACATGCTGACCCAATCAGCTTAAATTAGTTGATTATTTGACTTGCAAATAAGCCCTTTATGTTTCCTTGAAATTGCATTCAAACCCCTCTATTTATCAAGCTTTTGTAGATTTGCCCCTAGCTAAATTTAGCAAGTTTTAAATATTCAAAATTGCCACATGTGTGGCCGGCCAAGGGGGTCTATGACTGCTGATTTTTTTATTTATTTTTAGCAGCTAATCCCACCTATAAATACCCCCTTTGCTACTCACTTCAACACACCTCTCACCCCTTCATTCTTCACACTTCTCTCTCACTTTCTCTCTTCAAAACCCCTTCATTTGTTCTTCATTTTCTCTTCCATTCCCTTGTTGATTTCCCCTATTTGAAAAGAGCCCTTCAACCTCCATTGGTATCAGCCTTCAAGTTCTTGTAGAAGTCTTGGTCCAACAAGAACAAGCAGAGAAGGAGGAGTGGAGCAACTACTCAAGCTTTAGAGAAACATTAGATTTGATTCTAGTTCCCTATCCTTTAATTTTTTTTTGTTGTTGTTATGAACATGTCTATGAATACTTGTTATGTTTTAATTAACATGGATTAAATTTAATTCATGTTAGGTTGATTGCATTTTGTCCACTTAAGTTATTAAAATTATGTTTGTGTTGTTATAGGTCTTAGTAAATTGTTTGAATAAGTAAAATCATGATTAAGTTATTCTTGCATTATAATTGTAAGGTACCTAATGAAATCATGATTAAGTTATTCTTGCATTATAATTGTAAGGTACCTAATGAATTAATTATTAAATCGTTTCGAAGTTGTAATTAATTGAAACAATACTTAATCAGTGCATGTTTAATCCTCTAACGTAGTTGAGGGTTAAATTAGTGAAGGTATTAAATGGTACATTAGCTTTGCATAACTTGCAAGATTATTGTGATTAAACTATTTCAATGTAGGTATATATTGTTACCTCACTTAATCTTTTATGTGCTTATGAAGATTGATTAATTGTTCGAATTGACATTGAAAAATGTTCAAGAGACTAGTTAATTTAATAAGTACGTATGAGCAGTAGTTAGCAAATTACAAAGTTACCGTGAATTTATTCGTAACAACATGAACATGAATTTAGTAATTCTAAGTTAAGAAATATAATTAATCTAATACAATTATGTCATCTTGATTAAGATCATCTTTTGAAATTGTGCATTGGAACTTTTATTTTTATTTTTATTTTATTTTATTTTACTTAGTTAAAAATATTTTTCTTCACCAAAGTGTTTTTAATTACATTCATAAAGAATTCTTTTCACAGTCCCTGTGGGTACGATAACTCAACATTTACTTGTCACTTATTACTTGTTGCGATTGCGTACACTTGCACATTTCCATTCTTCCACTTTTCGACCCAGGAACTAAATCTTTTTTGGGTTGGAGTTGTTTGGGTGAATTTTTTTATCATCCTTAATGCCTAAGATTTGAGACTGTTTATATCATCGTTACATTCGATTCATGCTTATTTTAAAGACATGCATGAAAGCTCTAGACATAGTAGAATGTATGTTGTGTTCTAAGGTGTTTTTTAATTCTGAAAAGGTTAAGAATATTGGATCATGAATCGTTTATTGCAAGCGAATACTCGACAAAATATTCATAGCACTTTAGACATGGATGTTGCAAGTTGTACAGAGAGGAAATTTAGTGCAATTATCAATCCCATGTTATGTAGACATACATGAACTTAGATTTTAGTATAAGATATAGCTATCAAAAGAGGCAGGTCACCGTAGGGAATCTCTAGGTAGTAGAATAGACAATATTTTTCCATAGAATTATCTTAACATGAACATTTCTCTTAAAAAATTCCAACCCTATTCATTCAACAATAGAAATACTTTTGAAATTCTCTGTGAATTGCCACATCATTTTACTTGCCATATCAATTCATTGATCAGTATCATTTAATTTTAGTAATTCATTATTCTAGTTTCTTATTCACTCTAAGATTATTTGCTGATATTTTAGTATAATTAACAATATTATAATAACATACTCAATTTCTTACCAATTTCTGACCCCTGTGGGGACGATACTGTAACACCCCAAACCTGGCCTAGAAGTTAGGCCTGAATCTGGCATGTCACACTGAAGTACTTTTCGAAAACCATGTTCTCATTGAAAACCCTTCAAACAATTTAAAACTTCTGGCCATTTTAAAACTTGTGAAAACCTCAGTTTACGTTGATTTATTAAAATTCAACCTCTTCTAAAGCATTATTACCTTTAAAACTTTATTTGCTGTGGAAGATTAATTTAAACGTTGCGGAAATGTGATATTTTGAAAAATAGTTATTGGTTTGGGAAAGAAAAATAGAACTATACTCCAAGAGTTTATAAAACAATATATAAATTCCAAGTTTAGAACCAGAAATTAAAAGAGGACTTATTACAACCCAGATCAAGTATAAGTACTTGTAAGTAGATAACTTAAAAGAAAATCAGAAACAATAGCAGTTGTGTAGCCACCTCTGAGTCCCTCGCAGCAACGATCCTCCTAATGCTGGGGATTACCTGCACAGTTAATAAACGGGGTGAGTTTATGGAAACTCAGTGTGTAATCTCCTTACTAGAGTAACAGTCTGTATACAAAAATAGAAATAGATACATTCTGGGCTAGAGCCCGTTAACAGTAACAGTATAGACCAGTTCAGAGCATACAGGGGCCAAAGCCCATTACAATATCATTTGGGTCGCAACCCATAACAGAATCAGTTGGGCTCAGCCCAAACCAATAACAGAACAGAATGTGTGAATGCATGGATGCATGCTATCCCATCCAACCCTAAACTTGCCTCCATCCAGCCCTGCACTACCTGTGGGGAATAACTCACCCACGCCATCCCTGCACTTCAGAATTAGCACCTGTTGCGACACTGTACAGTATTTGCAGCAGAGCTACCGGTATATATACGGCTTTAAGCCTTTACCAACAGCCTTATTATTGGCACAAAGCCATCGGTAACTATATTATGTTAGGTACATAGCCATCAACTAGAGTAACATAATCGGCACACAACCCTAGGTAAATGTGATCAACACAGAGTCATTAATAATCATATATTGGCACATAGCCTTAGGCAAATACGTTTGGCACACAGCCATAATCAAGTTGGCACAGAGCCATATGTAGGTTGGCGTAAAGCCATAATCAGAATAATTGGCTTTAAGCCATCGGTAGCTATATCATGTTAGGCATATAGCCATCAGCGATGGTAATATAGTCGGCTCACAGCCTCGAGTAAATATGATCGACACAGAGTCGTCAATAATCATATATTGGGCTTAAAAGCCATCGGTGGATCCACGGTCGTCAAGCAACCATGTGATCCTTAATCGGTGGATCCACGGTCGTCAAGAAACCATGCAATCCTCAATCGGTGGATCCACGGTCATCAAGCAACCATGTGATCCTCAATTTCTTCCTCCGTTTCATAATCCCCACCCATGTGCAACATAATATTATATGAATGCAGCAAATATACACACGGCATACAGAATCATACAAATCACAGTCACAATAGTCCAATCACAGTCATACATTCTCGGTAAAAACATAGTCAAATCAATCAAATTGTATTATCAGTGAGTCATATACCTAGAGGGGCAAAATGGTCTTTTTACCTATTCGGGGTAATTTAGTCATTTCACCCTACAAGGGTGTTTTGGAAAATCTACAAACCAAGGGTATTTCGATAATTTTGCAAACCAAAGGTATTTCTGTAATTTTTGAAAGTCAAGGGTATTTCTGTAATTTTGTAAATCAAGGGTATTTTTTTAATTTTCCAAATCAGGGGTATTTTGGTAATTTTCCAAATTAGGGGTATTCTGGTAATTTTACAAATTAAGGGTATTTCAAAAATTTTACAATTCGAAGGTATTTCAGAAATTTTACAAGTCGAGGGTATTTCAATAATTTCACAAATCAGGGATATTTTGGTAATTTTACTAATCGAGGGTATTTTGGTAATTTTGTAAACAAAGGGTATTTAGCAATTTTGTAAACCAAGGGTATTTCAGTAATTCTACTCTACAGGGGCATTTCAGTAATTCAATCCTACAAGGGCATTTCAGTAACTTACCCTTCAAGGGTATTTCAGTAATACTAGCCTACAGATATGAGATTCACATAGTCCAATCCAATATTTACTACACAATCATACAATTTATCCACTTAGGCCCATTGGGCCCACATGGCCCATCACGGCCCATCGTGGTCCAAAGCAACCTAAGCCCACGAGAGCACTCATGATGGCCTCAACCATCACGTTAAAGCTCGCACACGTGCGCTCGCACACTTGTGTGGCTGCCATCGCCATGTGACCGGCATTTCAGCATTTGCCGTTCTACAGCTAGAGTAATGCGAAATACACACCTGTTTATGAGAACGTGCCGAAGTCCACGATCACCAACCTTGCTTAAGTAGGTATGAAATAATCCCGCCTACAACCAGTGATCATCAATCCTTGGCACATCCTGCATTGAGTCTTCTTCCCACCTCATCTGGTTCACTCTATTTAAAGCCAGTATCTCACTAATAATCATGTTAGCTTTCCGATGTGGGATTACTTTCAACCATTAGGAAAATTCCTTATTTTTTATGGCCACTTCAACCACAGAGTTCTAATCCAATTCCACCTCCTACACAGCTCAAACAGCAAAATAAATACTCCATTGTGCATCCTAAGACTTGAACCTCAGACCTCACAGTTACATAACACGCCACCTTGCCACTCCACCACAGGCTCTTTCTGTGTTATAAATTCATCAAAAATATTCTTAAAGCCTACCCACTAACATCAAGGCTATCAAAAGCCTAGGTTTTAACCCAGGACTTCTCCAACACTCTCAAACACTTCCAATCACTTAACCACTACAGCAAACAATCAATTATCATATTTCTTACACACATAAACTTTTAAGTGCAGTCTTCTAGCGGCTCCCACGCACAAGGCCCAATACTTCTAGGCCCAAGAATTTGGGGCGTTACAATTCACCCCGTCTTAAAGAAATTTCGTCCCCAAAATTTCCAACTAACAGGGTGGTTGTGTAACAACTACACCACTACGCTACCGCTGCATACTATCATCCAAATAACACTAATACACTTTTAAATTAATCTCAAAACCTCTCACACCTAACCAAACATCTAACCACAGAAACAAACATATATTTACCACACAAGCATACAATTTCTATATTCAGACATCACATCCAAAGAAAACACACTTGACTTAAAAGGAACAGTGCAACCCGAACCTGATGCTCCTTAGATCCGCATGTGAGACATGCTCCTTTCTTCATTCGGCATTCATCCAGATGACGCCTTTTACAATACTCGTAAGTTAAAAAGTTCGGACGTGTCTTAACACGTTTCACAGAATGATGCTCCTGCTTCAATGGACTGCGATCCGACTTCCTGCTGCACTCCAAGCACCTAGCCTCAAGTGTTTCACCATACGCCTTAACTCTTTCCTCGAACACCTCTTCCAGCACTTCCCTTACCAACCGGGTCAGTGCCTCTATACTAAGCTCTGGGTTATTGTTAGCCAAAGTTGGCAGACTTACCTCGACTACCGTTTCCTGAACCATCTCATGTTTCAGGGAGACGGGAAACTCCAGTGACCTTGCTTGCCTTCGGAATCCATCACAGTACTATTGCTAACTTAAAAAAAATCTGATTTCTAGAACATACACTGAATAAATACAAAATCTAACTTTAAGTACAATCTAATATCTAAAGAAACTTACGTATTCGGCACCAGAGACTCGGTAACCCACACATTCAGGAAAATATTTAGAAAAGCATTTCAAATACTTCAAATCTTTTCAAATCTTTTCAAACCTTTTTGAAATAATTCTTTCAGAAATCCAATTTTAAAACCCATTCCACAGTCGAGTTTTGTTACTTGCCTCTGATACCACTAAATGTAACACCCAAACCCGGCATAGAAGTTAGGCCCGAATCTGACATGTCACATTGAAATGTTTTTCGAAAACCATGTTCTCATTGAAAACCCTTATTACAATTTAAAACTTCTGGCCATTTTAAAACTTGTGAAAACCTCAGTTTACGTTGGTTTATTAAAAGTAATCCTCTTGTAAAACATTATTTCCTTTCAAATTTTATTTACTGGGAAAGCTTAATTTAAACAGTTGCGAAAATGTGATATTTTGAAAAACAGTTATTCGTTTGGGAAAGAAAAATAGAACTCAACTCCAAGAGTGTATAAAACAATATATAAAATTCCAAGTTTAGAACCATAAATTAAAAGAGGCCTTATTACAACCCAGATCAAGTATAAGTACTTGTAAGGAGATAACTTGAAAGAAAATCAGAAACAATAGTAGTTGTTTGGCCACCTCCTAGTCCCTGGCAGCACCGATCCTCCTAATGCTGGGGATTACCTATACAGTTAATAAACGGGGTGAGTTTATGGAAGCTCAGTGTGTAATCCCCTTACTAGAGTAACAGTCAGTATACAGAAATAAAAATAGAAACATTTTGGGCTAGAGCCTGTTAATAGTAACAGTACAGACCAGTTTAGAGCATACGTGGGCCAAAGCCCATTAGAATATCATTTGGGTGGCAACCCATAATAGAATTAGTTGGGCTCAGCCCAAACCAATAACAGAATAGAATGTGTGAATGCATGGATGCATGCTATCCCATCCAACCTTGCACTTGCCTTCGTCCAGCCCTGCACTACCTGTGGGGAATAAGTCACCCACACCATCCCTGCACTCCAGAATTAGCAACTGTTGTAGAACTATATAGTATTTACAGCATAGCTGCTAGTATACATACAACTTTAAGCCTTCAGTAACGGTCTTATTATTAGCACAAAGCCATTAGTAACTGTATTATGTTAGGCACACAGCCATCAACTAGAGTAACATAACCGGTACACAGCCCTAGGTAAATGTGATCGACACAGAGTCGTCAATAATCATATATTGACACATAACCTTAGGCAAATACGTTTGGCACACAACCATAATCAGGTTGGCATAGAGCCATATGTAGGTTGGCGCAAAGCCATAATCAGAATAATTGGCTTTAAGCCATCGGTAGCTGTATCATGTTAGGCACATAGCCATTAGCGAGGGTAATATAGTCGGCACACAGCCTCAGGTAAATATGATCGACACAGAGTCGTCAATAATCATATATTAGGCTTAAAAGCCACTGGTAGATCCACGGTTGTCAACCAACCATGCAATCCTCAATCGGTGGATCCACGGTCGTCAATCAACCTTGTGTCCTCAATTTCTTCCCCCGTTTCATAATCCCCACCCATGTGCAACATAATATTATATGAATACAGCAAATATACACACGGCATACAAAATCATACAAATCACAATCACAACAGTCCAATCACAATCATACATTCTTAGTCAAATCAATCAAATTGTATTATGAGAACATTGTTTATGATCCTCAGGTAAACATGTGCTCGCACGCTCGTGTGGCTGCCATCGACGTGTGACCGGTATTCCGGCATTTGCCGTTCTACAGCTAGAGTAGTGTGAAATACAAACCTATTTATGAGAACACGCCGAAGTCCATGATCACCAACGTTGGTTAAGCAGGTATGAAATAATCCCGCCTACAACTAGTGATCACCAATCCTTAGCACATCCTACATTGAGTCTTCCTCCCAACTCATCTGGTTTGCTCTATTTAAAGCCAGCTTCTCACCAATACTCATGTTAGCTTCCTGATGTGGGATTACTTTCAACCGTTAGGAAAATTCCTTATTTTTTATGACCACTTCAACCACATAGTTCAAGTCCAACTCTACCTCCTACAGAACTCAAATAGCAAAATAAATACTCCATTGCCTATCCCAAGACTTGAACCTCAGACCTCACAGTTACACAACACGCCATCTTGCCATCCACCATAGGCTCTTTCTGTTTTATAAATTCATCAAAAATATTCTTAAAGCCTACCCACTAACATCAAGGCTAGCAAAAGCCCAAGTTTGAACCCAGGACTTCTCCAGCACTCCCAAACACTCCTAATCACTTAACCATTGCAGCAAACAATCAATTGTGACATTTTTTCCACACATAAACATTTATGTGCAGTCTCCTAGAGGCTCCCATGCACAAGGCCCAATACTTCTAGGCCCAGAAAATACTTACTTATCACTTTTACTTGAATGACGTGTACACTTGTACAATTACATTAGTTATGTTACACGCAATAATTTTTTGTGATAACTCTTGAAAAGAGTTATATTTTAGGCCTCTGGATGGAATTATTTGTTTGAAATTAAGTAAATACATCTGCATTTCTAGAATATTTTGAATATTGCATAATAATGCTTAGATTGTGTTACATTGGCCATTATTTGTTACTTTGATCACTTAGGGAGGAAAGGTGTGGTTTTGTGTGAACACAGGTGTAGGTAGAAGAATAGGACTAAGAGGATGCAGAAAGAAAATAAGGGAAGTGAAACATTGCCATGGCAAATGGTAAGATTGATTACAAACAGAATTGCCATCGCAATTCCGAAAAAATGATCAGCGCTTTATCCATATCAATCTTAGCCAACTAGACGTGTACTAGAAAAACCAACCAGAAAAGAGGAATGAAAAATGTGTGTTGAGGTGGGACAGATCTACCCAATAAAAGAAGTAGAGAGAAGAAGAAGAAAAAGGAGAGGAGAATTAGCATGAGAAAGGGACTTGTGACAACAATTCTTTCTCTGCGCAAAGAAGAACTCCATTGGAGAATTCTAGATAAAGAAAGAGTAGCAGCTTAAAATAGAGCAGAATATAGACGAGACAAAGGGGGAGAGAGATCTATCCTAGATTTGCATGCAATCAAAAGATAAAAGAGAAGCTGGAGTGTATAATTAACTTCCTACAATTTTGCCTTTATTTTTTTAGATTGAATTTTCTAGGATTTGAGATTAATTGAGAAATGTTGATGGATGATTTTATTTTGATGTTTACTTTTCCACTAATGAACTAACACTTTTCTGGGTCAGAGTTGTTTGGGTGAATGTTTTTGTCATCTTTAATGCCTAGGATTTGACATTTTTTATATCACTGTAACATTCGATTCATGCTTATTTTAAATACATCACTATAGCAAAACAGGTTTTTAGCGGCGTTTTTAGTGGCGTTTGAATGAAAAACACCGCTAAAGATCAAGCACTAGCGGCGCTTTCAAAAAATGCCGCTATAGGTTCATTTTTAGCGGCGTTTTTTGAAAAGCACCACTAAAGATCAAGTATTAGCGGCGCCTTTTAAAAAACGCCGCAAAAAATTAACACAACACCGTCATTTTGTATTAAGCCTTTAGTGGCTTTAGCGGCGCTTTTAAAAACGCCGCTAAAGATCAAGTATTAGCGGTGCTTTTAAAAAAGCGCTGTTATATGTACACCTTTAGCGGCATTTTTTGGGAAACACCACAAAAAATGAAAAAAATTAAAATACTATTATTTAAAATAATTTTAAAGATTTTTGGTATATGACTAATTATTTTTTAATTTATATGTTAAATATTTTCTTATATAATTGTAAAAGAGATAGTATTAATTTTAAAATATTGAATTAATTATCATTATAGTTTATGGTTTACGGTATATGGTTAAGGGTTTAATGTTTATGAGTTACTATTTTAAGGTTTATGGATTATGGTTTAAGGGTGGTTTAAGGGTTGGGGTTTAAGGTCGTTTAGGTGTTAGGGGTTAAGGGTTAAGGGTTAGTGGTTCATGGTTCAGGGTTTATGTTTTAGGATTCATGGTTTAGGGTTTAGGGATTAAGAGTTTAAGGTTTAGATTAATTAGTGTTTTTTAATTTATATGATAAATATTTTCTTTATAATTATAAAAGAGATAGTATTAAGTTTAAAATGTTGAATTAATTATCTTTATAGTTTAGGGTTTAGGGTATATGATTTAGGGTTTAAAGTGTATGATTTACTATTTTAAGGTTTATGGATTATGGGTTTAGGGATTATGGATTACGGTTTAAGGGTTAGGGTTTAAGGGTTAGGGGTTAGGGGTTAAGTGTTAGATTTTTAGGGTTTAGAGATTATGTTTATGATTTAGGGTTTAGGGGGTAGGGGTTAGGGGTTTAAGGCTTAGATTAATTAATATTTTGTAATTTATATATTAAATAATTTATTATATTGATGTATTTATTTTTTAAAATGTGTATCAACAACTAATGCAGACCACACTTAAAAGAATAATGCTTGCATTATTGTGTCATTTTGTATTTTTTCTAATTCATTGATTCCATTTTAATTCTCTTAAAGTTTCCTTTTGTATTTTATATGTTAATTTAAAAATTATAAAAATCTTCAAATAAAATTTAAAAAAATAAAAAAATAAAAAACTTAAATATTTAATATTTAATATTTAATATTTAATAATTTAGTCCATATTTTAGTTAAAAAGTTCAATATTCAAAATTCAAAATAACTCAAAAAATAATAATCTCAACACAAAAATTTTAAAAGAAAAAAATAGAAAAAAATAAGTTAAAAATGAAAAAAATTTAAAATTAAGCAATAGTGGCGCTTTTAGATAAAACGCCACAAAAAATTATCTATAATGGCGTTTTTAGTGGAAACGCTGCAAAAGAAGAAATTAAAATCCCTAATTTTTGGTTACTCGCTCGTTACTCCCTCTTCTTCTCATATTCGTCGTGCCCCTAAATCCCCCAAATAACTCTTAAAATTTGCCCCCAAATTTCCCATTTCCAGCAACACCAAGTCAATACACCTACACCAATCACACTTCTTTTTCCTTTTCATTTCACTGCACTAAATTCATCCACCATAGCTACTCCTTTTCTCTCGATCTGTTAGGGTTTCTTTTAATTCTAGGCTTTAAAGGGAACGTACAGTTTCCTTTTAATTTTACAGGAGATTTCTATGGCAACAGAAACCCTAGATGACGAGAAACCGGAGGAAAAGGAGGTGATAGATAAAGAAAATGAAGAGGAAAGTAAGGAGGTTCTGGAGAAACAAATGGAAGTTGAAGAGAAGGAGAACGAGGAAGAAGAAGAAAAAGAAGAGGAGGAGGAAGAAGAAGAGAGAAAAGGATTATGGAGGCTGTCGAAACCATTTTTGAATCGAGTTTTGGAAAATGGGAATTGACTTTAAGAAAAACGAAAACGGGAGTTGCCACCAATCTTTTTAGGTGTGATTGGATCGCCTTATAAAATTTTTTCTTTTAAAACATTAATTTTGGTCTACGAAAGTCGAGAAAATGAATTCAGGAGTCAGTTACGTACGAGGAAGGGTTAGCACCCTCGTAACGCCCAAAAATTGGTACCTAATTGATTATCAAGTGTCTTTAATGTCGGAATTTTGAAAGTTTTAAGATGCAATCCCCTTTAAAATATTTTGACTAAAGTTCACTTGTATCAAATGAATCAAAATATCATATCCAATAAGTTAGGATGCAATATTTTTAAGACATTCGAAACTCAATTAGCCTTTTTTGAAAATCCCTATCTTGAAACAATAAAACGCCATATCCAGTAAGTTAGGACACAACGCTTTGAAATTCCAAGACAGTCGCTCATATTTTGAAAACCTTAAAAACTTAGAAGGGTGCTTGAATATTCGAACTCAACGAGAAAAGTCGCAACCCAGTAAGTTAGGGCACTACCTTTCTCGAGGCTTCCAAATACCAAGCATTGCTTTTTATTTTTGAAAACTTTTGAGTAATTTGGTAAAAATGAATTTCTTTATTTAAAACGTTTGCTCATGCAGAAGAATGGCGTTAATATATATCACAAGACAAATATACCAAAGGTAATAAATTACAACATATTACAATTCATAATAACATAGGCAAAAAGAAATAACCTAAAATAATGAAATATACATATTCTAAGATGATTATGCTAAAAGATAAACCTATACAATATTAGTAAATAGAAATACAAAAATAATTTATAATAAGTCAAAGAATATAAAAGTAGAAATGGAAATCAAAATTTATGATAATAAGGAGTGACAAAATAACACCTAAGAAAACAAATACGAATAATTTAAACACCAAATCAATATTTATGAAGAGGAAGAAAAAAAATGATAATATTAAAAATATATATAATAATTAACATATTTAAGTAAGTAAAAAAATGAATTAAAAGAAAAGGATATATAACAATTTAATATACATAGGAAAATATATATATATTTTTAATAAAAATTATTATTAAAAAAATTAGAAATATTATACATGTTAAATATTTTAGATGAATAATATATAACATTAAGTTTTTTAAGAGAATACAAATATTATAGATGATATTTTAAAAAAGGATTATGTGCACAAAAAAAATATACAAAATCTTTAAATCTGTAACATCCTGAAATAGGGCCTAAACGGAACAGTGGTTGCGAAACCACAAATCCGAGGTATAAAAATTTATTTTATTATTATTTTGAGGTTCATGATATGATTGCATGATTGTGTGAAAATTTCGTGATGAAATTCTATGCATAAAGTGCTTAAGTTGAGATTAGGGACTAAATCGAATAATTTGCAAAACTTGCATTCTAGAAGTTTTTAGTATGAAATTGTTTTGGAATATTAATTAGGAGGGTTTAAATAACAATTTGACCAATTTCTAAGTTCATGGACAAAATAGGACATGGATGGAATTTTTGAAAGTTTAATAAGGAAGGGCATTTTAGTCATTTGGATATTAAATGAAATAAAAAGGGAAAAATAACACAAAATTCATCATCTTCTTCATTAGCACGAAATTTCAAGGGTTCTCCATAGCTAGGGTTTGTTTCAAGCTTTCAAGCTCCATAGTAAGTGATTCCAAGCCCCGTTTTTAATGTTCTTTACATTTTCGGAGTCCCGGTAGCTCGATAAAGCTTATGCTAGCAATAATTTAAGTTAGGGTTCATATTTGGAAAAATACCCATAGGTGAAAAGTGATATTTTGATGTTTTATGATAGAATATGAGGTTTTAAATTATGTTAGACAACTTGTGCTACTCGGTTTTAAGTGAAAACGAGTAAAAGGGCTTAATCGGTAAAAATACCTAATAGTCATAAGTACATGTTAGAGTGTGAATTTGATGTTGTCATAGAAGGGAAAAATGATCAGCATGCCATAAAACATAAGAAAATAGGATGAAGTTTAAATTACGAGCCTTAAGGCAAAAGTGCAAATATGTGAAAGTTTAGGGGCAAAAATGTAATTTTGCCAAAGTTTGGGTCAAGGACTGTTTTGATAAATGTGAATATTAAATAAGTTAAATTTGCTATTACAAATCAAGAAGAGCGAAATTCGGGAGTAGATCGGGAAAATAAGAAGTAAAGGATTAAATTGTAAAGTTTAGTCACATTTTGTATCGAGATAAGTTTACAGTAAATAAATGCAATATTCTTTTATTTTACATTATTATTGTCAATTTCCAGCATTTATATACTTATTTTTTTGAGAATATTTAAAGTCGAATTAAAGGCGAAGTGACAGAGAAAAAGCATTAGGAAGCCCCGTTTGAACCTTAGGAATGTTAGGATATTGGGGTTGACAGGACAGGACAGGACAGAAATGAGCCATGTAAGTCCATATCAGATATATGGCTTTGGAGACAGGAATGAGCCATGTAAGCCCATATTAGATATATATATGGCATTGGAGACAGGAATAATTCATGTAAGTCCATGTCGAAGACATGGCATTGGCAGGATATTGATAGACAGGAACGACCCTAGTATTCTTAGTATTCCGAGTGGTTCAATGGGTCATTGTACACGTTAAATTACAGTGAATTATCAGCAAAAGGGAAGGTAGATTATATTTATGAATAGTTAAAGGTCAGGTAAGAAAGAAGGTAAGTGAGTAAAGAAGAAGGTAGAAAATGAGAAGTAAAGAAAGTTTATGAAGCTAGGTGACATTATGTATAATTATTCATTATGTTGAATGTTGTAATTTTTTTGCTTGTAAGCTTACTAAGCCTAGTGCTTACTCTCTTTATTTTACTTTTCTTATAGTTTTTATCAAGCCACTCGGGGATCGAAGGAAACGTCGGTGACCCGATCACACTATCGAAGAAATCACATTGGTATAGTTAGACGTTTCGTTTTGTGTATGGCATGTATAGGAACTTGGTTTCTTTTGATATGATATGATCAATGAATGACGTGTAAATACTTGCTAGTGATTAGCTAATAGAATGGCTGATGATATACATGTTTAATAGTATGTATGATTAAGTAGTAACTATCACATGAAAACTATGAAAAATGTGAAAGTAACTTAAAAACGGATTCAAGTATCAGAAATAACGTGACTTTAAAAAATCAAAAAAAAAATTGTAGAGACATGTTTTGATGGTGAATAATATATGAAATTAAAGTTCATTGTTTCTATTTTCATATGGAATAAGCAAAACAGGTAAAGTTTTTGTATTTTATAAGATATTTGAGTTTTAGTGAAATAGGGCCAGAGCGATTTCTAGATCCCCTATTCCAACTTTGGAAATTCACCATAAATAATAAAAAAATAATTAGGTGGTGTAATTTATATGCTTAGAATCCTTATTAAATCTAGTTTTAATAGAAACAAACGGTATAGTCATATGAATTTTGTACAGGGAGAAAAGTGGTTCAAAGTAAGTAGAGGTCAGTGTAGTCGAATTCTGAAATAGGTAACTTTAACTAATAAACTGTACTAATTGGCTAAGTCAAAAATTCTAGAAACATTTAGTAGATATATATATGAGTCTAGTTTCAGGAAAAATTTACGGATCTTAATTTTGAGTTTTGAAACTCGAGAAATGAATTTTTAAGCAACCATGACGCAGAAAAACAGTTTATTCCGAAAATTAAAATAACTGGTTTAGAGTTGTTTAAAAGGTAAGATAAGTTTAGTAACAACTCAAGCTTGACTCCGGTGACGGTTTCGGGTATGGGGGCGTTACAAAATCCTTTTAATATATGATATAATATACATAGATTATAAGGTATATAAGAAAAATAATGTACTAAATATTGCTATTACACTTAGTTTTAAAAAAAATAATAATTAAAAAATGTACATAATTAATTAATAATAAAATAATGTATATTTATAATAAAATAGATGTAATATATGGAATAATACATGGTAAAATATAATATGTAATAAAATTTATAAATGTAATATATAATAATATAAATTGTATTATAGATAAAGTATAACGTAAATATGATATGAATAATTTTGTGTACAAAGATATAGTAAAATAAATAATATACATGCATAATAAAAATTTATATAAAAAAAAAAGAATGCGTAATATTTATGAAGGAAATATGAACATTATTATATAAATAAAGACAATATTATCTATTAATAATTTTTTTAAAAAAATTTTACCATTTACAAATTCAATAAATGATGATACACAAAAATAATATAAGGAAATATATAATGAAATATATAAAATATAATTTATAGATAAAATATACAAATAAATAATATAATGAAATATATATAAACAAAAATAATAACTAATAAAAATAAATGATATAAAAAGTATTTAAAATAAATTTAAAAAATAAAAAAAGGATTAAAATTGAATTAAATTAAAGAATCTGGGGTTAATTGCAAAATAGAAATATTTGGACTTAATTAAAACACAAGCTAAAACCAAAGGACTCATTGGGTAATTAAACCCTAATCCCAAAACGATGTCGTTGTCTGGAACTGATTTTTAAAAGGGCACTAGGATTAAATTGAAATGAATATAAAAGATTGGAGCTAAATTAAAATAAAAATAAAATGAAATTAAAGAAATTTGAAAACACGAAAGGGTCAATCGGGCAATTTGCCATTTTCCAAGGCAGATCCCACCCGGGTTTTCGGGTCAATACGCAGATCCTGTGCCTAGAAACGACGTCGTCTAAGGCTTATTGGATTAAGCTAAAACGGCGTCGCTCTATTAAGGCTATATAAGCCAAATTCAAGTTTCAACATCATTTTGAAACACCGTTTAAAAAAAAAATAACAAAAATCCTCTGGAAGAGGACTGAGAGCTGGTCATCGGAGCACCGTTGAGTCTCCGTCCACCGATTCCCACGCACCTACGCGCCACCATACACGGTGGTCGGGGGGTCAAAAACCCTCACCTTTTCAAGCGAAAAACAGGTAATCCTTCCCCTTTTTACTATTTGCAATGTATATTTAAAATATTCACCTTTTATACTCGATCGACTGTTGTACTCTTTTCTGTGTAGGCAAAATAAACTTTTTTATTGAATCTGTTTCTGTATCCAAAAAAAACCCTTTTTACATTGTATTTTACATTCATTTATACTGTTTACAAATAAATTACAAAAAAAATAGTCCCCGATCCTGATTGGTTTGATTGCTTGCTTCTTTCCTTTTCTTGTAGGTTAACAGCGCAATCCTCGACGGTGGGGCATGATCTATGCGCCGATTGTGGTGTGACATAGGGACTGGAACCACGGCGCTGATGGAGGGTAGTTGAAACAACAGAGGTTGAAGAGGCATGACCCTTAGGCTTATTGCGGCGCGAACCCTAGCTAGGGTTTCTCAGCTGCTGAAAGTAGGTTGGGCCAATTGGGCCTTGTACATTTTGGACCTGGGTGTAAAGGGTACCGGGTTTTGGGTAGTTTAGCTGGGTTACGGGTTAATGGGTAATTTAGCTGGGTTTTAGGCATTTGGGTTT
Organism: Gossypium hirsutum; assembly: GCF_007990345.1. Classification (NCBI taxonomy): domain Eukaryota; kingdom Viridiplantae; phylum Streptophyta; class Magnoliopsida; order Malvales; family Malvaceae; genus Gossypium; species Gossypium hirsutum. The sequence goes on from NC_053433.1 coordinate 40,420,600, forward strand.
TGTCAGGCTTTAAAGCCTATTTATTGTAAATGGACTTTTTTAATGGAATTTTATTTATGTTATATTAATTAGTTTAATTCTTGCAAGCCCGGGTAAATTTGGGCTATTACAGCTGCCCCTTTTTTCTCATTGCTGTGTAATAGGAATCGAGCAAAGACTATAAAAGGACCAAATTTGCCCAGTCTGGTTAAGTCTCAAAATCTTGATCCTCATCTTCCCCAAAGGTATCCTGATGTCTTCAGGAGTGTCAAATTGGCTATCTTCAACTTGCTTCTTGAAAGCTTAGGAACACTAATCTAGTATTTTTTTATCTGCTCTCTACTAATACAGAGATGCCAAATCATCTTAGATTTGCTTCAACGTAAACACGTGAAAGCCAAATCAGCTATGGCTTCGATCTGCTCTCTGCCAATACAAAGATGCCAAATATGTTATCTTCGATCTGCTCTCCGCCAATACAGAGACGCCAAATCATCTTAGATTTGCTTTAACGTAAACACGTGAAAGCCAAATCAGCTATGTCTTCGATCTGCTCTCCACCAATACAGAGATGTCAAATCTGGTATCTTCGATCTGCTCTCTGACAATACAGAGATGCCAAATCTGCTATCTTCAACTTGTTTCCTATAAACACAGGGATGCCATGCTGAAATCCTCGATCTGCTTCATTGTAAGCATAGGAGTGTCAGATCTGTTATCTTTAATCTGTTCCCTATAAACATAGGGATGCCAAATCTGCTATCTTCAACTTGTTCCCTATAAACACAGGGATGCCATGCTGAAATCTTCAATCTGCTTCGCTGTAAGCACAGGAATGTCAGATCTGCTATTTTGATATATTCCCTATAAACACAGGGATGCCAAATCTGTTATCTTCAACTTGTTCCCTATAAACTCAGGGATGCCATGCTGAAATCTTCAATTTGCTTTGCTGTAAGCACATGAATGTCAGATCTGCTATCTTTGATCTGTTCTCTATAAATATAGGGATGCCATGATGAAATCTTCGATCTGCTTCGCTGTAAGCATAGGAATGTCAGATCTGCTATCTTTGATCTGTTCCCTATAAACACAGGGATGCCAAATCTGCTATTCTCGACTTGTTCCTTATAAACACAGGGATGCCATGCTGAAATCTTTGATCTGCTTCGTTGTAAGCACAAGAGTGTCAGATCTGCTATCTTCGATATGTTCCCTATAAACACAGGGATGTCAAATCTTGTTTCTTTGATCTACATTGTCCCATAACCTGTAGAATGTGTATGAGTTCATCCCTAATAATTAGGATGCTATGATTAAAGTGAGTCAAATTCTCCTAATTAGACATGTTATAATGCAAAATGTTACTAAAATGATTCCTATTTCGGACGTCATCACTCATTCCTTCATCGGAGTTTATCCTTACTTCTCTTGAAGTCTCATCCCAACTCAACTTGTGGGTTTGTGCCATTCTTCAAATGCTATGACCTGCTAAAAATATCTGTAAGATGATCCTCTCCTAGGATCGAATCGTTTGATTTGTTCAATCATCATTTAGACTGAAGAAGTAATTTCAGTTTCCCCGAGTACAACTGACCCTCACATATGGGAATTCCTTAAACAATTGTCTTGTTTCAGTTTCTTGTATTATCTAGAAATTTCCAGAGTAATATGTAAAACTTGATTTTTAAAGATATTTTAGTTCATCTATCATTATTTCAATGCAACATGCTTTATGAATAATGTGAGACAAATAAATTGATCCTAAGGATAATTAGAATTGAACAAATTATTGGAAGGAATGCAAAAAGATTAAACTGAGAACATATCTTTACGAAGAAAAAGAATCCAAAGATAGTAAATAGGACAGAAATCAGATGCCTCAGATATCGCCGCTTGAGCGTCTATACACCAGCTCCATGAAGACTTTCTTGAGTTGAACATGTGTTTAAAAGATCCAAAGTAATTCGTTGATGACTTGATATGTAACATACTTCACTTCTCGTCAAATCTGGTATAGCAAGGTCACTGCATGACTTTCCAAATTTGAGCTGCTCTTTCGGGTTTTCAACTCAAAACCCCTTTGGTCTCAAGGCGCCCTTTGCAGGTTTTCACCTTGGTCTCTCCAGTTTCCTTTTTTCTTTTTTCTCTTTTTCTCGTTTTCTTTTTTTTTCTTTTTCAATTCTTTTTCCCTTTTTTTTTCTTTTTTCCTTTTTTTTTGAAATAAAAGTCCCAAAGTGCCCTTTGCGGGTTTTCACCTTGGCTTCCCTTCTCCTTCAGACAAAGTGTTCCTTGATCGAGTCTGAATTCACTGGATCAGATAAATTCTTCCATTTCTTGTCAAAATCAGTGCAGCTCTAGAGAAAGCCCTCTTCACAACATATGGCCCTTCCCAATTCGGCATCCTTTTGCATGGGAAGGATCTCTTTCAGCACAAGGTTTCTTTTATGAAATTCTTTTGGATGAACATTCTTTGTCATAAGTCTGTGTCATCCATTTTTGGTATATTTGCTTAGGATGAATACTTTCAAGTTAAGTTTACTAGAGGTATTCAATTCTTGACTCCATCAAAGCTTGGAGGAAAAATCTTGATTCATAAACCCATGAGAAAGGAATTGCCCCAGCAGCAGTCCTGGCTGTTATTTGTCAAACCCTACAAAAAGACGGTTCAATGATTCTCAGCAGACAAGAATGAAGTTGCTGACTTCATTCTTCAACCTGGAAAGCTGAGGTACAGAGATTACTCCCGGAGCATACATCCCACCATGACTCAATGATGTTTCTAAAGTATCCCTAATCTTCATAAATTGCCCCAACTGTGAAGCTGCCAAATGAGCGTAACAAATAGGAGCCACAACAAATATGGCTGTGGTGCTCCTTTGATACATATAGGATAAAGAATGAACAAACCTAGCCTAGTCTAAGAGAAACTAATAGTGGGTCTGCCTTGTGGTTCCAATCATTCCAGCATGGGTACCAAGGTAAAAATCATTGTTCTTTGGATGGCATACTTTGTTGTCAATGACAGTACCATGTAGCACATTGTTAGGAGATCCCTGCTGAAAAAACTTGGTATGATGGTTTTTCGTACAACAATAACCACAATCTTTAGGGTTCCACTTCTCGTTAAGGAACTTGCAAGCCTCAATAACTTGATCAAAACTTGATTGAATTGAGACTCACTAACTCCATCCCTGAAAATAATGATTTGATTAGGTTTCCTCTTCCCTGAACTTGTATAGAAGTCTAAGAGAGCTTCCTTCATGATACCGTCATCCACTTTGTCAGAAGCTGGTTTTGAAGAAAGAATCATCATTTTAAGCTTCAAGGACTATGTACGGCTTGATGCCCCATAGCTGGAAATCAATGGCCACCGCCTGGAGCGCTAACCATCGCAGCTGTTGACGGTACATCAGATTGCTCAGGAAAGCCAAACAATGCACCCATTTCAAGGATGATGGTCGGAACCTTTGAAACAACTGGAATTGAAGGTGTTTGCCCCAGCGTAAGCATAGAGAGTGGGCAGTAGTTTCTTATGCCAATTTTTACCAGTCTTGGTAATCTTCTGTAATTTGTTTTTTCTTCTTTTTCTTTTCTTTTGGCAACCTTTGTTGTACTGTGGTATGGTGCATTATCTTTGAAAAGACTGCAAACTTTTGGCATTGTGCAGTTATATATAATCTTCTTCTATTTTATTTTTTATTTTTTTTATTTTTTTGAAATGGATGACTTTTGACTTTGTAATATTGGCATATGAAGCTATCTCCCCCTCTTAATGGAGTAGTTGACATCCACAAAGATGAGTCATTGTCAGCTTGAAAATTTTGACGAGCTCGGGCCCATAACATACATGTCCCATAAGTCTTGACTCCTTTAAATTTGGCATTCATTGTACAACTGATGCGATTCCTTTCCATGGTGAACCAACAGTGCCCCAAAACCTCATGTTTATCCTGGCAATTGCAAATCCTCCTGCATGCGTTTTTGGACAACATTTTTGAATTCCCATAATAGTCTCAACAAGGTCTTGTTTTGTCTCCTCAGCTATTTCCAATTTCGCAATCTTTTCTTCCTCTAAGGCTATATCTAGGGATCTATGATAGGGACACAAAAGAATATACAAGGAATAAATGAATTCAAGAATGACTATTTACATGAAATGAAAATTTATAAAGAATGTCAAAGGTCAAAAGAATCAGAATGAAAGAATATTTACTCGGATAAATAATAAAAGTATGTTTTATTGAAAATAAAAATGTCTAAACATGAGCCCACTTCTCAAAAGAAATCTCATTACTCCTAGGCTTTAAAGCAACAAGAGTGTTCTGAATATTACTCTGTAAAATTCTTAAAAATTATAGGAAGTTCTTCTGCAGTCCAATTGTTTAAAGAACTTCCCGGTTCGTAAGGGCGAATGCCCACAAGGTTTCTTTGTTCAGTCCCTTCCTCATGTATGACATTAATGGGATGATTTTCATTTCCAGACACCCCTTTCTCCGGGTAAGCTATCCCTCCTGACACAAAAGTCAGGGATATGTAAGGGAACGTCGTTAATTCCCATTCAACTTCTTTTTCACTCAGCCGTGACCCTCTTCTCTCTCTCTCTCTTTTTCCTTATCTTTTTAATAACTTTAACTAATTAGGGTCTTTTTATAATCTTGAATGCAAATGATGCAATGAAATGCTATGAGATGCAAATGCATGAATGCAAAAGGTATCGATCTCGATTCAATCTCATTTAGAAAACTTTATTTAGAAAAAGAATATCTTTACATATAAATGGATTACAAATACGCTTTCGCCCTAATGCCCAAAGTTTTAAAACAAACTCTTAGCCACGATCTGATTGTATCTTGTATTGGTGCTCAATATGTTAGCCTGTACCGCCAATATCTGTAAATAATCAGCTGCCTCCTGAGTTTGAGCTAAGACCTCATCTATGGGGTAATTCGTGCAACTAGGGACACCTCCTCCAATACCTGTGGAGTTGTTCTGATTATTTTGAGATAGATTAGCGAACAGGTAGGTATCCTGTTCTGCAGTGTGTTATCTTAAAATTAGGATATCCTCAATGTTTCTTAAGAGCTTTCAGATTTCTACCCACGCAAAGCATCCTGCCTCGGTACGTTCGCAGCATAGCTAATCTCTAAAGGTCTTCGTATGATACGGTCTTCTTTAATCGCTTTTTTTCACGCTTACTTGAGCTATCCAGGCCATCGGGGCTTGCATTTCCATTGTTTTTGATAAGTACAACAGTAAACTCTAGCTTGTTGTTTGGTAGCGGTCCTATAGTAAACGAGCTTTTACCATCATAGGCAAAATTCTTTCCATCCAACTCATTTTTGTAGGTCTCATGCACTCTATCAATCACTTTCCTTCCAATACCCTTACCATCCACATGGCAACCGTCTTTATATGAAAGAGAAATGCTATAATGGTAGAAGTGTCCATCAATACTCCCACACTCACTTTTAATTGCTCATCTATCCTCCTGTCAAACAAATACTGCAAGTCCCCTTAGTTATTGTAGAACAACTGCTTGGCTTCATTACTCCATTGATCCCATATTTCCTTTAACTCCAAGAGATTATTTTGCACCATGCTGATGTGAGTGTAACCCCATAATTCTGATGTGTATCCTTCAGCGTTTCCTTTGACCATTTATGGACGTTAACGTTGCCCTCCATTCTATCAAGAAGTCCGTTCTCCATAATAAAACTTTCTAACTTAGAAACTGACCGTGAATCGATACCTTTTAAATGCAAAATGACATGCACAAAAGAAAGAAAACAGTCAGTATCATATGATATTAATAAACACAAAGATAACCTAAGTATAATTCTATCTATATTGAGCTCTTACGGTTTTTCTATATGTGGTTTGTTTCTAAAGTTTGAGGTACCCGAACCAGCAGATTCCTAAATCCTCACCCATTATAGGCTCATTTGAATCGAGTTCAGTTCAGGGGAATACATTTCCCTATGGCTACATGGAGATGAAAATCTCATGAAACCATAGGTACGAATGTATCCCGAAAGTGATACACTGTAATATCTTGACTTAGGGCCTAGTCGGAATAGCAGTTTCGTGACCATAAAATCTGAGATAGAAATAATTATTTTATGATTATTTTGAGGTCTATGATATGATTGCATGATTGTGTGAAATTTTTGTGAAGAAATTTTAGGCATAAAGTGCTTAAATTGAAATTAGGGACTAAATCGAATAATTTGTAAAACTTGCATTCTAGAAGTTTCTAGTATGAAATTGTTTTGAAAATATTAATTAGGAGGTCTTAAATAGAAATTTTACCAATTTCTAAGTCTATGGACAAAAATTAGACATGGATGGAATTTTTGGAAAGTTTAGTAGTAAGGGCATTTTGGTCATTTAGGGTTAAAATGAATTAAAATACAAAATTAAAAGCCAATTTTGCTCATCTTCAACCCCATGGCCGAATATAGCAAGGAGAAACCATGGTTAGGGTTTTTCAAGCTTCCAATCTTGATTAGCAAGGAAAACTGAAATTCGGGCTAAAATGGGGAAAATACCAAGTTGTGGACGAAATGGTAAAAGTAGCCATTTTCGCATACGAGGTAAGTTCATATGTAAATGTTGGTAACATAGTTATTATTTTAAATGTTTTAATGTTATTTAAATGATATGATAATTATTATGAAATATTATACTTGTGATAATTGTTTGATAATATGTCAAATTATGTGATATACTTGGAAAATGTGAAATACTACCGAGTATCGGTATCGGCATTCCGTAGAAGATGGTTGAGACACATGATTGGGAAAAAGGTCTCGCTGAACCTTAGGAATGGATTAGGATACAAGTGACATGTCATTGGGATATTTGGGCATCCGAACTCGTTGAGTTGAGTCCGAGTTCACTTATGGATGCGAATGTCTGAACTCATTGAGTTGAGTCCGAGTTCGTGAGATGTAACTAGGCATCCGAGCTCGTTGAGTTGAGTCTGAGTTCACTTATGGATGCGAACGCCCGAGCTCGTTGAGTTGAGTCCGAGTTCACTTATGGGCGGGTTTCATGGTAGATTGGCTATATATGTGGCACTTATGTGCAAACTTTCCATGTATCCGAATTATATTGCGATGTGTTCAACGGGTAAAGTTCTACTGAAATGGAGGAATACTCAAGATGAAAGGGACGTATTGGTAAGTGTTGTGAAATGGGTACTTTTAACAGGTATGTACTTAACCCTCGGGTTGAAAAATCGATATAACAACAATATGGTAAGATGATAAATGAAAATGTGATATGAATGTCTTGGTGATGATTATGCAAATGATGTTTTATGTTTGCTTATATGGTTATGTTACTTGATATTTGCATGTGAACTTATTAAGCATTTATGCTTACTCCCTCATTTTCATTCCTTGTAGTTTTGACAAGCCAGCTCGGAAATCGGGAACGGTCGGAGGCTCGCTCACACTATCCGTATACCATCTTGGCATAATGGCTTGTATATTTTGAGTATGGCATGTATAGCATTATAATCATTTTGTATATATGGTCTTATGATATGGTTATTGAGTGGTGTGGAAATGCTTGGTAATGATTAGCCATTGGAATGGCTAATCATGATCATATTTGGTGTTATGTATGTCAAATTGCTAGCTAATCCATGGAAGCCATGAAATAGGTAAAATTTACCATAAAATAGATTCAGACAGCAGTAGTGACGTGAATTTGAAAAATCACTAAAAATAGTATAAATGGAATTAAATAATGAATAAGTTATGGAATCGAAGCTTGATTAGTCTATTTTCATATGAAAGAAGAGAAACAGGTATATGAGCTATATTTTATGAGATGTTTAAATGTTTGTGAAATAGGGCCAGAGCAATTTCTAGATCCCCTGTTCTGACTTTGGAAACTCACCATAAATTTTACAAAGATAATTAGAAGTCATGCTTTATATGTACAGATTCCTTATTGAGTCTAGTTTTATTAGAGACAAAAGACATAGTCATTGAAGCTCTTTACAGGAAGATATCTAATTCGTAACACACAGAGGTCAGAGTAGTCAAACCCTGAAATAGGGGAGACTTTAACTAATAAACTGCACTAATTGGCCAGACCAAAAAATTCTAGAAAAAATTAAGTAAATAGATATATGAGTCTAGTTTTTGGAAACATTTACGGAATTTGATTTTGCATTTCAGAACTCGAGATATGAATTTTTAAGCGACTGTGACGCAGACTGCTAGCTTGAGTGGAAATTTTGAAATGAATTGTATGAGCTGTTTAAGTATTGAATTAAGTCCGTTAACTCCTCGTGTTCGACTCCGGCAATGGTCTCGGGTACGGGGCATTACATTTAGTGGTATCAGAGTAGGTTTAGTCGGTTCTCGGACTAACCTAGCATGTGTAAAATTTTAGCTATACATGCCACTGATCTATGATAGTGTGATGTCTTCCGACGCGTATAAGTACCGTCTTATTTAGGCAGAGTACTCTCCAACCGAGCTGCGCTGACCATGTTCAATTTTATGTGAAGGTATTTGAGTAAAATTATGATATTGATAAGTCTCGGTTCAAAAAAGTATGAATAAAGGTTTATGATACATATGTGATAAATATTCATATTTGCTTAATGCTCATATGATGTAGTGTATGTGGCTTACTTGATAAGATGAACGGAATAAATAGAAAGTAGTAGAGGTTTGAATAAAGGTCATAATATTATGATACGAGTGAAAATGTGTAACACCCCGAACCCGAGACCGACACCGGAGTCGAACACGAGGTGTTAACAGACTTTAAACCCCTTATAAAAATATTTCCCAGACGCTGCCCAATCTGCGTACTAGTCGCTTTAAAAATCATATATTGAGTTTCACAACTTGAAAATCAGTTTTGTGATTTTTCCCTGAAACAAGACTCATATGCCCATCTACGTATTTTTTTCTAGAATTTTTGGTCAGGCCAATTAGTACAGTTTATTAGTCAAATTCCCCCATGTTACAGGGATCGACTACACTGACCTTTGCGCATTACGACTTGGATATCTCCCTGCACAGAGCTTCAATACTGATGCCGTTTGTTTATATGGAAACTAGACTCAGAGAGGAATCTATACATATATGATATGACTCCTAATTATCTCTGGTTAATTTATAATGAATTTCCAAAGTCGGAACAGGGTATCCAGAAACCGTTCTGGCCCTGTCTCACGAGAACCTGAATATCTCTTAACATACTGTCCATATGATCGTTTCGTTACTTTCCTATGAAAATAGATTCATCAGGGTTCGTTTACATAATTTATTCACTATTTAATTCCACTACTACTATTTTTAGTGATTTTCCAAATCTACATCACTGCTGCTGTCAGCATCTGCCTTTAAGGTAGACTTTACCTATTTCATAGTTTCCATGATTCAACTAGCCCTTTTAGCATGAGTAGCACAAATGATGATGGTGATTAACCATTCCCATGGCCAATCCTTGTCAAGCATATTCACACTAAATGATTATAACATTATACTCAAACATATATAAGCCATTTTCGCATGGCTAACCAAAATTATACAAGTCCAAAGGGTCCATGACCCACAACAAACGGGTAGTCCTATACATGCCATATCCAGAGTTCAACTAAAAGAGTACCAAAAGAGCTTTGATAGTGTGGATGACTTCGACTTCGATGATCCCGAATCCGATAGCTAACGAACAATATTTCACACTTCATCAACATATACACACAAGGTATCAACCTATCTAAAAGCCGAAAATTCGTTAGTCGATTGAACGAATATTATTTAAAACGAATCAACTTTTTTTTTTCCGAAGCACATGCAAACATACCTTATCGTTTGGGTTTATCGAGCGTATTAATTGAATTTATTGAAGCACAAAACGCTCACATTCAAACCCAAGTTTCTTCGGAATTTAGCCGGATATAACCACAAGCTCAATTGCCTTCGGGTCTTAACCCGGGTATAGCAACTCGCACGAATGCCTTCGGGTCTTAGCCCGAATATATCGACTTGCACAATTGCCTTCGGGTCTTAGCCCGGATATATCAATCCGCACAAACGCCGTCGGGTCTTAGCCCGGATATATCAGTTCGCACAAATGCCTTCGGGTCTTATCCCGGATATATCAATTCGCACAAATGCCTTCGGGTCTTATCCCGGATATATCAATTCGCACAAATGCCTTCGGGTCTTAGCCCGGATATATCAATTCGCACAAATGCCTTCGGGTCTTAACCCGGATATATCAATTCGCACAAATGCCTTCGGGTCTTAGCCCGGATATATCAATTCGCACAAATGGCTTCGGGTCTTAACCCGGATATATCAATTCGCATAAATGCCTTCGGGTCTTAGCCCGGATATATCAATTCGCACAAATGCCTTCGGGTCTTAGCCCGGATATATCAATTCGCACAAATGCCTTCGGGTCTTAGCCCGGATATCATTCAAATGCTCATGCACACATATATCAACAATCATGACACATCCATATTTCACTTTCGTTACTAAGGCTCAAACACAAAGCATTTATTAAACCTTTCCAATTTCGGCTCAATAGCCACACACAAAGAGCATGATTTCAATTGGCTTTATAACATAGTCTCTATGCACATTCGACTATCCATCATAGTATGACTAATCATTTCAATATAATTCAAGTAGGGTCATTACTCGAAGACTTACCTCGGATGTTGTCGAACGACTTCAATGGCTATTCAATTACTTTTTCCTTCCCTTTATCGAATTAGTTCCCCTTTGCTCTTGAGCTTAAGTTCAACAAATTTTAAAATAGTCATTAATCGACTATTCAAGTATTACTTTCAGAATAATATATATATATTGATTCTACTTTCACACACATAGATTATAATAAGCTTTATAAAAATCAATAAATAATTCATTAGCAAATTTTCAATAATGTTTACAACAAAATCACATATTCACTACTAACTGTTTTCCTGAGCAGCAGTCACTAAATTATTTATAACTGTAGCTACAAAACTCCAAATCACTTGCCGTTAATTTTCCCTGAATATAGACTCGTACATCTTCCATCCATAAAATTTTCAGAATTTTAGGCTTGGCCAATCAATACCAGATTTTTCTTAAAGTTTCCCCTGTTTCACTGTTTGACTAATCTGACCACTCTTCACTACGAATCAAATTTCTCATTTTACAGAATTCAAATGTGTTGTATTTGATTTCATTTGAAACTAGACTCATTAAGCTTTAATTTCATGTCTCATTCAGCCTCTAATTCAAATCCATAAATTTATGGTGATTTTCTAAAGTCACGTTACTGCTGCTGTCCCCAAGCAGATTATTACCATATCAAACACTAACATTTGCATTTCACCTTACTAGCTAGCTTAGCAAACCTTAATTTACTACTTCATGCCAAACCAAAGATCACATTCGGCACTTTCATCCACCATTCCACCAAGCATGTAATATTCAAACACAACCAAACTCACATTCGGCCCTAGCTCATAACAAGGTAGCCGATTCTTTTTCCTTAGTGTCTAATGCTCACCTATGATTCTTTTTGTAGTTCAAACACTCCTCTATCATCATTCACCTAACTTTAACATGAAACAACAAAACTCACCATTTCTCATCCAAATAACATGAACAACAACCATTTCTTGAACATTTTCTCATGACCGATTGCTCATGTTACCAACAAGATTCAAGATTTGAACATGGGCTAACTAAGGGACTTAGTAACTAGCTTAATACATTCAAAAATTTCCAAAAGCTACTATGCATTACATACCTTATTCAAGACTAGAAGGTGTGGCCGAATGTTTTACTTCCCCTTCCCCCTTCTTCTTAGCATTTTCGGCCAAGGATGAAGATGAAAAAGGATGAACACATTTTTTTCTCCTTTCTTTTCTTTAGCTCACGGCTAGCAAGAACATGAATGATGATCTTTTTTTTTCATTACTTTTCTTTTATTCTCTCTTTTATTTATTTTATTACTAACATTTTATGACACAAAATAACATATTTTATTTGTGCCATACTTATGCCATAATTTCAATATAATAAAAAAATTGCACAAATGCTTATCATGCCCATCATGGCCGGCCAGTAGGTTTTAAGGTGGGAAATTTGACATGCAAATCCACCTATTTCATACTATAAGTTATTTGGCCACTATAAATTAGCCCATAGCATTTGCAAAAATTTTCACATGAGTCATTTTTCATAATTTCACTCACAATTGGCAAAATCAAAGCATGAAATTTTCACACATGCACTTTCACATGAAATAAACATAGAATATAACATCTAATTATTTTTGTGACTCGGTTTAGTGGTCCCGAAACCACTTTCCGACTAGGGTCAATTTAGGGCTGTCACAACTCTCCCCCACTTAAGAAATTTTCGTCCCCGAAAATCTTACCGATAAATAGGTTTGGGTATCGTTCTTTCATCGAGCTCTCGGTTTCCCAAGTAGCTTCCTCGATCCCGTGTTTGAACCATAACACCTTAACTAACGGAACACTTCTATTTCGCAACTCTTTCACTTCACGAGCTAGGATACGAATCGGTTCTTCTTCATAACTCAAGTCAGATTGAATTTCAACTTCCGAGGGATTAATCACATGTGACGGATCGGATCTATAACGTCGAAGCATCGAAACATGAAAAACGTTGTGAATCCTTTCAAGTTCAGGGGGTAAAATCAATCTATACGCCACTGGACCAATTCTTTCGGATATTTCATACGGCCCAATGAACCTGGGACTCAATTTGCCCTTACGGCCAAATCTGAGTACCTTTTTCCAAGGCGAAACTTTAAGAAACACTTTATCTCCAACCTGATATTCAATGTCTTTTCTTTTCAAATCCGCATACGACTTTTGACGATCTGTGGCTACCTTCAGACTTTCACTTGTTGACATATTAAACATCTCGAAACAAAATCGGAGATGTCTCGTTTCATACCATGCCACCAAAATCGACGTTTCAAATTGTTGTACATTTTCGTACTCCCCGAGTGAATTGACATTCGGCTACAATGGGCTTCGTTCAGAATCATCGAAATGAGTTCCGAATTCCTTGGAACACACAAACGACTTCTGAACCTCAAACAATCATCATCCTTGATTTGAAACTCCGATTCCTTGTTCGGAACACACTCAGCCCGTTTTGCAACCAATTCATCATCGACTTTCTGAGCTTCACGAATTTGATGAATCAATAATGGTTTGACTTTTAATTCAGCTACTAACACATTGTCGGGTAGAACAGACAAGTGTACATTCATCGCTCGCAAAGAAAATAGTGATTTCCGGCTTAAGGCGTCCGCAACCACATTAGCCTTTCCCGGGTGATAATTAATGACCAGCTCATAATCTTTCAACAACTCAAGCCAACGCCTTTGTCGCAGATTCAAGTCCCGCTGGGTCATCAAATATTTGAGACTTTTGTGATCCAAAAATACATGGCACTTCTCACGAAACAAATAATGTCACCATATTTTCAAAGCAAATACGATGGCAGCTAGTTCGAGATCATGGGTTGGATAATTGCTCTCGTGTGGCTTCAATTGTCTTGACGCATAGGCCACAACTCGACCTTCTTGCATCAATACGCAACCCAACCCAGGTAGGGATGCGTCACTATAAATGACAAACTCTTTGCCTGATTCGGGTTGCACTAAAATTGGAGCTTCAGTCAAATGAGTTTTCAGTTGATCGAAACTTTTCTGACATTTCTCCGTCCATTCGAACTTAACATCCTTTTGAAGTAGCTTCGTCATTTGTGTGGCTATCATCGAGAAACCTTTGACAAATCGTCGATAATAACCGGCGAGTCCCAAAAAGCTCCGAACCTCAGTAATATTTCTCAGAGGTTTCCAGTTAAGTATGGCTGAGATTTTGTTCGGGTCAACTCGAATACCCGATGCGGATATCACATGACCCAAGAAGCTAACCTCTCTTAACTAGAACTCACACTTACTGAACTTAGCATATAACTGCTTATCTCACAAAATTTGTAACACTAGCCTCAGATGCTCGGCATGTTCGGTCTCATCTCTTGAATAGACCAGGATGTCATCAATGAACACAACTACGAACCGATCCAAATATGGTCTGAAGATCCGATTCATCAAATCCATAAATACCGCAGGGGCATTAGTGAGCCCAAACGGCATCACTAAGAATTCGTAGTGACCATATCTCGTTCTGAAGGCAGTTTTGGGTATGTCCGAATCTCGAATTCGCAACTGATAATAGCCCGATCTCAAATCTATTTTTGAGGACACTGAGGCTCTCTTCAGTTGGTCGAACAAATCATCGATGCGCGGCAACGGATATTTGTTCTTTATCGTCACTTTATTCAGTTGACGATAGTCAATGCACAACTTCATGGTTCCGTCCTTCTTTTTCACGAACAATACTGGTGCACCCCAAGGTGAGAAACTTGGTCGAGCAAAACCTCTATCCGTCAATTCTTGCAACTGAGCCTTCAACTCTTTTTACTCGGTTGGTGCCATACGATACGGAGCTATCGAAATCGGTGTAGTTCCAGGTACAAGCTCAATACCAAACTCTACCTCCCGAACAGGTGGTAAACCCGGTAATTCTTCAGGAAAAACATCCGGGTATTCACAAACCACCGGCACAGATTCAGGTTTCTTTTCTAATTCTTTGTCATCAAGTACATACGCAAGGTATGCTTCGCAACCTTTTCTTACATATTTCTGTGCCAACATTGAGGATATTACAGCTGGCAACCCATCCAAGTCCGCCGGAAAACAGGAACCTCGGATTACTAGGGGACATTTCTTACTCACTTTGTCGACAAGCACATAACGACTCAAGGGATTTGACACCCGAATTACGAACTCAGTAGACTCAATAGATAAAGTCTTACTGGATGCTAAGGTTTCACGCATGTAAGAATGAGTAGAACCGGGGTCAATCAAAGCAATTACATTAGTATCAAAGAGAGTAAAAGTACCGGTAATAACATCAGGCGAAGAAGCATCCTCGCGGGCACGTATAGCATAAGCTCCAGCAGGCGCACGAGCCTCGGATCTGGTCGTAGCATCTCTAGATCCTCTCTGACCACCACTAGCATTGCCCGTATTTCTAGATGGTCTACCTCGAGCAGTGGTAGCACCCTGTTTCTCACTCTGATTTACATTCTGTTCAGACATCCTCGGGCAATCTTTAATGAAGTGGTCAACTGATCCACACTTGTAACAGGAGCGGTCATGGAATCTACAACTCCCCGAATGCCATTTACCACAATATCGGCATTCTGTTCTGTCTCGGCGTTCATTCCCAACACTGGCGATCGAAGTGCCTCGGGTACCCACAGGGGGTCGATCACGATCTCGTCTAAAAAGGCCCGAAGTGCCTCTAGACCGACCCACATCATCTCGAAATTTCTTCGATGCCTGTTGAAGAGACTTTCCGGAGGATCTTTTACGAAACTCTCCAGTTCTCACATCAACTTTTTGTTTTTCTATTCTAAACTCTTCGGCTTTACAAGCTCGCTCGACATCGTCGCTATCCGTAGCCTTAAATTCAGTAGCCCCATGTTTTCAGATTTTGTCAACTGGGGCTTATTTGACCTTATTTGGTCAGTTACCAGAGGTATTGTAGGTGCGGGGGTTGTATTAGTCGGGAATGGAGGTTGTGGAACAGCCGTATTAGTTCGAATGTATTGGTTAAACCAATCATTCATCACGCTATAGAAAGCTTGTCTAGCTTCATCATTCGGGTTACTAGCATTCGGTTGAGAGTCCGCCGGCGCTGTCCCTTGTGCGGGAGCAGGTGCTACACTCTCAAGATCATCAGCTACCACTCGGTCGGGATCGGGATCCATTACTATAATTAAACACATTTGCAAATGTCAGAAATCACCACACTATCAGATAATCACATAAAATGGCATGTATAGCTAGACCCAACGCATTACGGTAATCCTAGAATCGACTAAACCGTGGCTCTGATACCAATCAAATGTAACACCCCGAACCCGAGACCGACACCGGAGTCGAACACGAGGTGTTAACAGACTTTAAACCCCTTATAAAAATATTTCCTAGACGCTGCCCAATCTGCGTACTAGTCGCTTTAAAAATCATATCTTGAGTTTCACAACTCGAAAATCAGTTTCGTGATTTTTCCCTGAAACTAGACTCATATGCCCATCTACATATTTTTTTCTAGAATTTTTGGTCAGGCCAATTAGTACAGTTTATTAGTCAAATTCTCCCATGTTACAGGGATCGACTACACTGACCTTTGCGCATTACGACTTGGATATCTCCCTGCACAGAGCTTCAATACTGATGTCGTTTGTTTCTATGGAAACTAGACTCAGATAGGAATCTATACATATATGGTATGACTTCTAATTATCTCTGGTTAATTTATAATGAATTTCCAAAGTCGGAACAGGGAATCCAGAAACCATTCTGGCCCTGTCTCACGAGAACCTGAATATCTCTTAACATACTGTCCATATGATCGTTTCGTTACTTTCCTATGAAAATAGATTCATCAGGATTCGTTTACATAATTTATTAACTATTTAATTCCATTCCTACTATTTTTAGTGATTTTCCAAATCTACATCACTGCTGCTGTCAGCATCTGCCTTTAAGGTAGACTTTACCTATTTCATAGTTTCCATGATTCAACTAGCCCTTTTAGCATGAGTAGCACAAATGATGATGGTGATTAACCATTCCCATGGCCAATCCTTGTCAAGCATATTCACACTAAATGATTATAACATTATACTCAAACATATATAAGCCATTTTCGCATGGCTAACCAAAATTATACAAGTCCAAAGGGTCCATGACCCACAACAAACGGGTAGTCCTATACATGCCATATCCAGAGTTCAACTAAAAGAGTACCAAAAGAGCTTTGATAGTGTGGATGACTTCGACTTCGATGATCCCGAATCCGATAGCTAACGAACAATATTTCACACTTCATCAACATATACACACACAAGGTATCAACCTATCTAAAAGCCGAAAATTCGTTAGTCGATTGAACGAATATTATTTAAAACGAATCAACTTTTTTTTTTTCAAAGCACATGCAAACATACCTTATCGTTTGGGTTTATCGAGCGTATTAATTGAATTTATTGCAGCACAAAACGCTCACATTCAAACCCAAGTTTCTTCGGAATTTAGCCGGATATAACCACAAGCTCAATTGCCTTCGGGTCTTAACCCGGGTATAGCAACTCGCACGAATGCCTTCGGGTCTTAGCCCGGATATATCAACTTGCACAATTGCCTTCGGGTCTTAGCCCGGATATATCAATTCGCACAAACGCCATCGGGTCTTAGCCCGGATATATCAATTCGCATATATCAATTCGCACAAATGCCTTCGGGTCTTAGCCCGGATATATCAATTCGCACAAATGCCTTCAGGTCTTAGCCCGGATATATCAATTCGCACAAATGCCTTCGGGTCTTAACCCGGATATATCAATTCGCACAAATGCCTTCGGGTCTTAGCCCAGATATATCAATTCGCACAAATGCCTTCGGGTCTTAGCCCGGATATATCAATTCGCACAAATGCCTTCGGGTTTTAACCCGGATATATCAATTCGCACAAATGCCTTCGGGTCTTAACCCGGATATATCAGTTCGCACCAATGCCTTCGGGTCTTAGCCCGGATATATCAATTCGCACAAATGCCTTCGGGTCTTAGCCCGGATATCATTCAAATGCTCATGCACACATATATCAACAATCATGACACATCCATATTTCACTTTCGTTACTAAGGCTCAAACACAAAGCATTTATTAAACCTTTCCAATTTCGGCTCAATAGCCACACACAAAGAGCATGATTTCAATTGGCTTTATAACATAGTCTCTATGCACATTCGACTATCCATCATAGTATGACTAATCATTTCAATATAATTCAAGTAGGGTCATTACTCGAAGACTTACCTCGGATGTTGTCGAACGACTTCAATGGCTATTCAATTACTTTTTCCTTCCCTTTATCGGATTTAGTTCCCCTTTGCTCTTGAGCTTAAGTTCAACAAATTTTAAAATAGTCATTAATCGACTATTCAAGTATTACTTTCAGAATAATATATATATTGATTCGACTTTCACACACATAGATTATAATAAGCTTTATAAAAATCAATAAATAATTCATTAGCAAATTTTCAATAATGTTTACAACAAAATCACATATTCACTACGAGCTGTTTTCCTGAGCAGCAGTCACTAAATTATTTATAACTGGAGCTACAAAACTCCAAATCACTTGCCGTTAATTTTCCCTGAATATAGACTCGTACATCTTCCATCCATATAATTTTCAGAATTTTAGGCTTGGCCAATCAATACCAGATTTTTCTTAAAGTTTCCCCTGTTTCACTGTTTGACTAATCTGACCACTCTTCACTACGAATCAAATTTCTCATTTTACAGAATTCAAAATGTGTTTTATTTGATTTCATTTGAAACTAGACTCATTAAGCTTTAATTTAATGTCTCATTCAGCCTCTAATTCAAATTCATAAATTTATGGTGATTTTCTAAAGTCACGTTACTGCTGCTGTCCCCAAGCAGATTATTACCATATCAAACACTAACATTTGCATTTCACCTTACTAGCTAGCTTAGCAAACCTTAATTTACTACTTCATGCCAAACCAAAGATCACATTCGGCACTTTCATCCACCATTCCACCAAGCATGTAATATTCAAACACAACCAAACTCACATTCGGCCCTAGCTCATAACAAGGTAGCCGATTCTTTTTCCTCAGTGTCTAATGCTCACCTATGATTCTTTTTGTAGTTCAAACACTCCTCTATCATCATTCACCTAACTTTAACATGAAACAACAAAACTCACCATTTCTCATCCAAATAACATGAACAACAACCATTTCTTGAACATTTTCTCATGACCGATTGCTCATGTTACCAACAAGATTCAAGATTTGAACATGGGCTAACTAAGGGACTTAGTAACTAGCTTAATACATTCAAAAATTTCCAAAAGCTACCATGCATTACATACCTTATTCAAGACTAGAAGGAGTGGCCGAATGTTTTACTTCCCCTTCCCCTTCTTCTTAGCATTTTCGGCCAAGGATGAAGATGAAAAAGGATGAACACATTTTTTTCTCCTTTCTTTTCTTTAGCTCACGGCTAGCAAGAACATGAATGATGATCTTTTTTTTTTTTCATTACTTTTCTTTTATTCTCTCTTTTATTTATTTTATTACTAACATTTTATGACACAAAATAACATATTTTATTTGTGCCATACTTATGCCATAATTTCAATATAATAAAAAAAATTGCACAAATGCTTATCATGCCCATCATGGCCGGCCACTAGGTTTTAAGGTGGGAAATTTGACATGCAAATCCACCTATTTCATACTACAAGTTATTTGGCTACTATAAATTAGCCCATAGCATTTGCAAAAATTTTCACATGAGTCATTTTTCATAATTTCACTCACAATTGGCAAAATCAAAGCATGAAATTTTCACACATGCACTTTCACATGAAATAAACATAGAATATAACATCTAATTATTTTTGTGACTCGGTTTAGTGGTCCCGAAACCACTTTCCGACTAGGGTCAATTTAGGGCTGTCACAAAATGTCCTTGTCTTGATTTGGACATCGAATGTTGTTAAATGTTAATGATATATAATTTTTATGAGATAAAGGATTATAATGAAATGAACTTATCTATGTTAAATTGTTGGACTGAATTATATGATTGTAATGATATGTACATGATGATGCACGAAATGAAAGTTGTGATTGTGATGCAAATATCTATGTTTGTTTGGCCTTATATAATGTCATGAGCATGAATTAATTTAATTAAATGAATGGATAAGTAAAGCTGTCTAGAAAACATAGAATGTATGCATAAGTATATTGTCTAAATAGGACAATAGGAAAATTGGTGTAAGCCAACATGAATGAATGACATGATTTTGATGATGTTACTATGATGATGGAAGTTGTGTCATATGTGTATGTATAAGAAAGTCAAGTCAGAGGTCCTACAACCCCTCCCCCTTACCGAAGTGGTACTTATAATGGAATTTCATGAGATTTGTATTGAATAAGTTTCCGGTTGAGTACCCAAAGAGTTCAGTGATAGAATAATTATAAGTATGATCAGAGATTGAAAATGAGCAGATAAGTAAAGTCAGAGCCAGTAAAGTATCGGATTGACGTAAAGATTATTGGAGTTATGCACTGTCCCAGTTAGAAAAGGAATTCTCTTTGGTAAATCGAATTACTCAGGTGCAAGTTCGAGAAAAGTGTAAATCAAAATTTATTCAGAACTGGCCTTCTTTAGTGAATGGTTTAATATGAAATTTGTGACGGCAAAACTAGTTCGGGAAATGATAATTGAAATGTGAACTATCTGAGTGTGACAGTTATGACTGGACAGATTTAGCAGTCTCTTTTGAGATGTTCTATGTGTTTACCCGTTCTCAGAAATATTTCTATGGCTATTGATCTTCTGAAGAAATTCTTGTTATATGGGAATGTCTTCTAATTCTGGTGTTGGATGAAAGCATTGGTAGTCTGACTGGTTTATAATTTATATTGCTCTATTTTATCGGGTATTCTATTTCATTTCGTCTTATAAGAATTGATGAGAGAATACGTATGATATTATGATTCTGTTTCTTCAACTTGATGCTTCATCTGATATATATGTATGAGAAGATATACTGATCTTGTTATATTTGATTTCAGTACGACTAAATGATGTTTTCTTCTGGACTTTCTTTCTTTGAAGAATTATCGGGGTATTCCGTATTTTCTCTATGAGTTTGGTTTTCGATTCTCCAGCATAGTATCGTATCTTGGGTTTCTTTATCCTGGATCTCTTTATTCTGGATTTCTTTATTCTGGGTTTCTCTATCTTAGATTTCTTTATTCGGTTTTCTTGTTATCTTTATTCTATAATTTGTCAATTACGACTCATGTTCGAAGTGGGTTCTTCAGCTCGTGATAATCATGTCAAATATGACTATACTTCTAATTTGATCTTGGTAATGTGGTGATTTTAGTATTGGGATTTTTTCTAATTTCTGTGTAAGGATTTGACATCAGTAAAGGCATAGGTGATAAAAGCGCGAGGTTCAGTCGGTATGGTAAATTATTTATTTGAAAGATTTCATGTGACAATTATGTCAGGATTATTTTTTCCCAAGTCTGATAATAGAATTTCATTTTGTACGGATATAAGAGTAAATAGTTTGAACGAGAAGTGTATATTTATTAGAAAGAGTTGGATATTAGTTTAAGTCACTAGGAATGATAAGGTTTCCATATTGTGAAAGCTGAAAAGTTTATTACATGTTGACAGAGTACGGATAGATGAGAATATTGGTAACCGAAGAGTCTGAACTAGACTAGTCTACATTGAGCAAAGACTTCCTGACTTTCAGTAATGTACCGTTGTATGAATTGTGATGTGTTTCAAGACAGTGAGGTAATGTGATAGTTTAGAGCTTTCGATGTTACATAATATCGGAGTTGTTAAAGGGGTAAAAGCCGAGCATTGGAATCTATCAAAATTATCCTTGTCAGTGTTGATATTGGGATGGAAATGAGAAGGATTATTCTTGAGGCCATATCAGAATTAATTCCATGGCGGAAAGAGGAGAATGTGATGTATCCTAATGTTAAATGTTTGGCGAGATCTATAAATCATATCTGTATTGAATGAATTCCTACTCATCAGATTCATGGAATTTTAGGTTTCTTTGATTGTTGGATTTCTTGGAATTTCGGTCTCCATTAATCAAGTTAAGATCCAAGTTTTATGTCATGATATCATGGGAAACTGTGAAGGGTTGAAAATTTAAGAACAGTTGAGAGTTGAGACTGTAAGCTTTTAGATCATATGATAAATTGAAGAGATGTATTGGAGGTATAGTCTAAGTGCAAGTTCTTCGACACCGAATATGAGATTAAAAGTGAAGACCACTTTTCTGGTAAGATTTTCGGGGACGAAAATCCCTGAAGGGGGGAGAGTTGTAATATCCTGATTTTGGGCCTAGCCGGAATAGCGGTTTCGTGACCACAAAATCCGAGATACAAATAATTATTTTATGATCATTTTGAGGTCTATGATATGATTGCATGATTGTGTGAAAATTTCGTTAAGAAATTTTATGCATAAAGTGCTTAAATTGAAATTAGGGACTAAATCGAATAATTTGTAAAACTTGCATTCTAGAAGTTTCTAGTATGAAATTGTTTTGAAATATTAATTAGGAGATCTTAAATAGAAATTTTACCAATTTCTAAGTCTATGGACAAAAATTGGACATGGATGGAATTTTTGGAAAGTTTAGTAGTAAGGGCATTTTGGTCATTTAGGGGTAAAATGAATTAAAATACAAAATTAAAAGCCAATTTTGCTCATCTTCAACCCAATGGCCGAATATAGCAAGGAGAAACCATGGCTAGGGTTTTTCAAGCTTCCAATCTCGATTAGTAAGGAAAACTGAAATTCGGGCTAAAATGGGGAAAATACCAAGTTGTGGACGAAATGGTTAAAGTTGCCATTTTCGCATACGAGGTAAGTTCATATGTAAATGTTGGTAACATAGTTATTATTTTAAATGTTTTAATGTTATTTAAATGATATAATAATTATTATGAAATATTATACTTGTGATAATTGTTTGATAATACGTCAAATTATGTGATATACTTGGAAAATGTGAAATACTACCGAGTATCGGTATCGGCATTCCGTAGAAGATGGTTGATACACATGATTGGGAAAAAGGTCCCGTTGAACCATAGGAATGGATTAGGATACAAGTGACATGTCACTGGGATATTTGGGCATCCGAACTCGTTGAGTTGAGTCTGAGTTCACTTATGGATGCGAATGTCTGAACTCGTTGAGTTGAGTCCGAGTTCGTGAGATGTAGCTAGGCATCCGAGCTCGTTGAGTTGAGTCTGAGTTCACTTATGGATGCGAATGCCCGAGCTCGTTGAGTTGAGTCCGAGTTCACTTATGGGCGGGTTTCATGGTAGATTGGCTACATATGTGGCACTTATGTGCAAACTTTCCATGTATCCGAATTATATTGCGATGTGTTCAACGGGTAAAGTTCTACTGAAATGGAGGAATACTCAAGATGAAAGGGACGTATTGGTAAGTGTTGTGAAATGGGTACTTTGAACAGGTATGTACTTAACCCTCGGGTTGAAAAATCGATATAACAACAATATGGTAAGATGATAAATGAAAATGTGATATGAATGTCTTGGTGATGATTATGCAAATGATGTTTTATGTTTGCTTATATCGTTATGTTACTTGCTATTTGCATGTGAACTTATTAAGCATGTATGCTTACTCCCTCATTTTCATTCCTTGTAGTTTTGACAAGCCAGCTCGGAAAACGGGAACGGTCGGAGGCTCGCTCACACTATCCGTATACCATCTTGGCATAATGGCTTGTATATTTTGAGTATGGCATGTATAGCACTATAATCATTTTGTATATATGGTCTTATGATATGGTTATTGAGTGGTATGGAAATGCTTGGTAATGATTAGCCATTGGAATGGCTAATCATGATCATATTTGGTGTTATGTATGTCAAATTGCTAGCTAATCCATGGAAACCCTGAAATAGGTAAAATTTACCATAAAATAGATTCAGACAGCAGTAGTGACATGAATTTGAAAAATCACTAAAAATAGTATAAATGGAATTAAATAATGAATAAGTTATGGAATAGAAGCTTGATGAGTCTATTTTCATATGAAAGAAGAGAAACAGGTATATGAGCTATATTTTATGAGATGTTTAAATATTTGTGAAACAAGGCCAGAGCAATTTCTAGATCCCCTATTCTGACTTTGGAAATTTACCATAAATTTTACAAAGATAATTAGAAGTCATGCTTTATATGTACAGATTCCTTATTGAGTCTAGTTTTATTAGAGACAAAAGACATAGTCATCGAAGTTCTTTACAGGAAGATATCTGATTCGTAACACACAGAGGTCAGAGTAGTCAAACCCTAAAATAGGGGAGACTTTAACTAATAAACTGCACTAATTGGCCCAACCAGAAAATTCTAGAAAACAATTAGTAAATAGATATATGAGTCTAGTTTTAGGAAACATTTACGGAATTTGATTTTGCATTTCAGAACTCGAGATATGAATTTTTAAGCGACTGTGACGCAGACTGCTAGCTTGAGTGGAAATTTTAAAATGAATTGTATGAGCTGTTTAAGTACTGAATTAAGTCCGTTAACACCTCGTGTTCGACTCCGGCAATGGTCTCGGGTACGGGGCATTACATTTAGTGGTAGCAGAGTAGGTTTAGTCGGTTCTCGGACTAACCTAGCATGTGTAAAAGTTTAGCTATACATGCCACTGATCTGTGATAGTGTGATGTCTTCCGACGCGTAAAAGTACCGTCTTATTTAGACAGAGTAATCTCCAACCGAGCTGCGCTGACTATGTTCAATGTTATGTGAAGGTATTTGAGTAAAATTATGATTATGATAAGTCTCGGTTCAGAAAAGTATGAATAAAGGTTTATGATACATATGTGATAAATATTCATATTTGCTTAATGCTCATATGATGTAGTGTATGTGACTTACTTGATAAGATGAACGGAATAAATAGAAAGTAGTAGAGGTATGAATAAAGGTCATAATATTATGATATGAGTGAAAATGTCCTTGTCTTGATTTGGACATCGAATGTTGTTAAATGTTAATGATATATAATTTTTATGAGATAAAGGATTATAATGAAATGAACTTATCTATGTTAAATTGTTGGACTGAATTATATGATTGTAATGACATGGACATGAAGATGCACGAAATGAAAGTTGTGATTGTGATGCAAATATCTATGTTTGTTTCGCCTTATATAATGTCATGAGCATGAATTAATTTAATTAAATGAATGGATAAGTAAAACTGTCTAGAAAACATAGAATGTATGCAGAAGTATATTGTCTAAATAGGACAATAGGAAAATTGGTGTAAGCCAACATGAATGAATGACATGATTTTGATGATGTTACTATGATGATGGAAGTTGTGTCATATGTGTATGTATAAGAAAGTCGAGTCAGAGGTCCTACAACCCTTCCCCCTTACCGAAGTGGTACTTATAATGGAATTTCATGAGATTTGTATTGAATAAGTTTCCGGTTGAGAACCCAAAGAGTTCAGTGATAGAATAATTATAAGTATGATCAGAGATTGAAAATGAGCAGATAAGTAAAGTCAGAGCCAGTAAAGTATCAGATTGACGTAAAGATTATTGGAGTCATGCACTGTCCCAGTTAGAAAAGGAATTCTCTTTGGTAAATCGAATTACTCAGGTGCAAGTTCGAGAAAAGTGTAAATCGAAATTTATTCAGAACTGGCCTTCTTTAGTGAATGGTTTAATATGAAATTTGTGACGGTAGAACTAGTTCGGGAAATGATAATTGAAATGTGAACTATCTGAGTGTGACAGTTATGACTGGACAGATTTAGCAGTCTCTTTTGAGATGTTCTATGTGTTTACCCGCTCTCAGAAATATTTCTATGGCTATTGATCTTCTGAAGAAATTCTTGTTATATGGGAATGTCTTCTAATTCTGGTGTTGGATGAAAGCATTGGTAGTCTAACTGGTTTATAATTTATATTGCTCTATTTTATCGGGTATTCTATTTCATTTCGTCTTATAAGAATTGATGAGAGAATACGTATGATATTATGATTCTGTTTCTTCTACTTGATGCTTCATCTGATATATATGTATGAGAAGATATACTGATCTTGTTATATTTGATTTCAGTAGGATTAAATGATGTTTTCTTCTGGATTTTCTTTCTTTGAAGAATTATCGGGGTATTCCGTATTTTCTCTATGAGTTTGGTTTTCGATTCTCCAGCATAGTATCGTATCTTGGGTTTCTTTATCCTGGATCTCTTTATTCTGGATTTCTTTATTCCGGGTTTCTCTATCTTGGATTTCTTTATTCGGTTTTCTTGTTAGCTTTATTCTATAATTTGTCAATTACGACTCATGTTCGAAGTGGGTTCTTCAGCTCGTGATAATCATGTCAAATATGACTATACTTCTAATTTGATCTTGGTAATGTGGTGATTTTAGTATTGGGATTTTTTCTAATTTCTGTGTAAGGATTTGACATCAGTAAAGGCATAGGTGATAAAAGCGCGAGTTTCAGTCGGTATGGTAAATTATTTATTTGAAAGATTTCATGTGACAATTATGTCAGGATTATTTTTTCCCAAGTCTGATAATAGAATTTCATTTTGTACGGATAAAAGAGTAAATAGTTTGAACGAGAAGTGTATATTTATTAGAAAGAGTTGGATATTAGTTTAAGTCACTATGAATGATAAGGTTTCCATATTGTGAAAGCTGAAAAGTTTATTACATGTTGAAAGAGTTCGGATAGATGAAAATATTGGTAAACGAAGAGTCTGAACTAGACTAGTCTACATTGAGCAAAGACTTCCTGACTTTCAGTAATGTACCGTTGTATGAATTGTGATGTGTTTCAAGACAGTGAGGTAATGTGATAGTTTAGAGCTTTCGATGTTACATAAAATCGGAGTTGTTAAAGGGGTTAAAGCCGAGCATTGGAATCTATCAAAATTATCCTTGTCAGTGTTGATATTGGGATGGAAATGAGAAGGATTATTCTTGAGGCCATATCAGAATTAATTCTATGGCGGAAAGAGGAAAATGTGATGTATCCTATTGTTAAATGTTTGGCGAGATCTATAAATCATATCTGTATTGAATGAATTCCTACTCATCAGATTCATGGAATTTTAGGTCTCTTTGATTGTTGGATTTCTTGGAATTCCGGTCTCCATTAATCAAGTTAAGATCCAAGTTTTATGTCATGATATCATGGGAAACTGTGAAGGGTTGAAAATTTAAGAATAGTTGAGAGTTGAGATTGTAAGCTGTTAGATCATATGAGAAATTGAAGAGATGTATTGGAGGTATAGTCTAAGTGCAAGTTCTTCGACACTGAATATGAGATTAAAAGTGAAGACCACTTTTCTGGTAAGATTTTCGGGGACGAAAATCCCTGAAGGGGGGAGAGTTGTAATATCCTGATTTTGGGCCTAGTCGAAATAGCAGTTTCATGACCACAAAATCCGAGATAGAAATAATTATTTTATGATCATTTTGAGGTCTATGATATGATTGCATGATTGTGTGAAAATTTTGTTAAGAAATTTTATGCATAAAGTGCTTAAATTGAAATTAGGGACTAAATCGAATAATTTGTAAAACTTGCATTCTAGAAGTTTCTAGTATGAAATTGTTTTGAAATATTAATTAGGAGGTCTTAAATAGCAATTTTACCAATTTCTAAGTCTATGGACAAAAATTGGACATGGATTGAATTTTTGTAAAGTTTAGTAGTAAGGGCATTTTGGTTATTTAGGGTTAAAATGAATTAAAATACAAAATTAAAAGCCAATTTTGCTCATCTTCAACCCCATGGCCGAATATAGCGAGGAGAAACCATGGCTAGGGTTTTTCAAGCTTCCGATCTCGATTAGCAAGGAAAACTAAAATTCGGACTAAAATGGGGAAAATACCAAGTTGTGGACGAAATGGTAAAAGTTGCCATTTTCGCATACGAGGTAAGTTCATATGTAAATGTTGGTAACATAGTTATTATTTTAAATGTTTTAATGTTATTTAAATGATATGATAATTATTATGAAATATTATACTTGTGATAATTGTTTGATAATACGTCAAATTATGTGATATACTTGGAAAATGTGAAATACTACCGAGTATCGGTATCGGCATTCCGTAGAAGATGGTTGAGACACATGATTGGGAAAAAGGTCCCGTTGAACCTTAGGAATGGATTAGGATACAAGTGACATGTCACTGGATATTTGGGCATCCGAACTCGTTGAGTTGAGTCCGAGTTCACTTATGGATGCGAATGTCCGAACTCGTTGAGTTGAGTCTGAGTTCGTGAGATGTAACTAGGCATCCGAGCTCGTTGAGTTGAGTCTGAGTTCACTTATGGATGCGAACGCCCGAGCTCGTTGAGTTGAGTCCGAGTTCACTTATGGGCGGGTTTCATGGTAGATTGGCTACATATGTGGCACTTATGTGCAAACTTTCCATGTATCCGAATTATATTGCGATGTGTTCAACGGGTAAAGTTCTACTAAAATGGAGGAATACTCAAGTTGAAAGGGACGTATTGGTAAGTGTTGTGAAATGGGTACTTTGAACAGGTATGTACTTAACCCTCGGGTTGAAAAATCGATATAACAACAATATGGTAAGATGATAAATGAAAATGTGATATGAATGTCTTGGTGATGATTATGCAAATGATGTTTTATGTTTGCTTATATGGTTATGTTACTTGCTATTTGCATGTGAACTTATTAAGCATTTATGCTTACTCCCTCATTTTCATTCCTTGTAGTTTTGACAAGCCAGCTCGAAAATCGGGAACGGTCGGAGGCTCGCTCACACTATCCGTATACCATCTTGGCATAATGGCTTGTATATTTTGAGTATGGCATGTATAGCATTATAATCATTTTGTATATATGGTCTTATGATATGGTTATTGAGTGGTATGGAAATGCTTGGTAATGATTAGCCATTGGAATGGCTAATCATGATCATATTTGGTGTTATGTATGTCAAATTGCTAGCTAATCCATGGAAACCCTGAAATAGGTAAAATTTACCATAAAATAGATTCAGACCGCAGTAGTGATGAGAATTTGAAAAATCACTAAAAATAGTATAAATGGAATTAAATAATGAATAAGTTATGGAATCGAAGCTTGATGAGTCTATTTTCATATGAAAGAAGAGAAACAGGTATATGAGCTATATTTTATGAGATGTTTAAATGTTTGTGAAACATTGCCAGAGCAATTTCTAGATCCCTTGTTCTGATTTTGGAAATTCACCATAAATTTTACAAAGATAATTAGAAGTCATGCTTTATATGTACAGATTCCTTATTGAGTCTAGTTTTATTAGAGACAAAATACATAGTCATTGAAGCTCTTTATAGGAAGATATCTGATTCGTAACACACAAAGGTCAGAGTAGTCGAACCCTGAAATAGGGGAGACTTTAACTAATAAATTGCACTAATTGGCCCGACCAAAAAATTATAGAAAACAATTAGTAAATAGATATATGAGTCTAGTCTAGGAAACATTTACGGAATTTGATTTTGCATTTCAGAACTCGAGATATGAATTTTTAAGCGACTGTGACGCAGACTGCTAGCTTGAGTGGAAATTTTAAAATGAATTGTATGAGCTGTTTAAGTACTGAATTAAGTCCGTTAACACCTCGTGTTCGACTCCGGCAATGGTCTCGGGTACGGGGCATTACATTTAGTGGTAGCAGAGTAGGTTTAGTCGGTTCTCAGACTAACCTAGCATGTGTAAAAGTTTAGCTATACATGCCACTGATCTGTGATAGTGTGATGTCTTCCGACGCGTATAAGTACCGTCTTATTTAGACAGAGTACTCTCCAACCGAGCTGCGCTGACTATGTTCAATGTTATGTGAAGGTATTTGAGTAAAATTATGATTATGATAAGTCTCGGTTCAGAAAAGTATGAATAAAGGTTTATGATACATATGTGATAAATATTCATATTTGCTTAATGCTCATATGATGTAGTGTATGTGACTTACTTGATAAGATGAACGGAATAAATAGAAAGTAGTAGAGGTATGAATAAAGGTCATAATATTATGATACGAGTGAAAATGTCCTTGTCTTGATTTGGACATCGAATGTTGTTAAATGTTAATGATATATAATTTTTATTAGATAAATGATTATAATGAAATGAACTTATCTATGTTAAATTGTTGGACTGAATTATATGATTGTAATGATATGCACATGATGATGCACGAAATGAAAGTTGTGATTGTGATGCAAATATCTATGTTTGTTTGGCCTTATATAATGTCATTAGCATGAATTAATTTAATTAAATGAATGGATAAGTAAAGTTGTCTAGAAAACATAGAATGTATGCATAAGTATATTATCTAAATAGGACAATAGGAAAATTGGTGTAAGCCAACATGAATGAATGACATGATTTTGATGATGTTACTATGATGATGGAAGTTGTGTCATATGTGTATGTATAAGAAAGTCGAGTCAGAGGTCCTACAACCCCTCCCCCTTACCGAAGTGGTACTTATAATGGAATTTCATGAGATTTGTATTGAATAAGTTTCCGGTTGAGAACCCAAAGAGTTCAGTGATAGAATAATTATAAGTATGATCAGAGATTGAAAATGAGCAGATAAGTAAAGTCAGAGCCAGTAAAGTATCGGATTGACGTAAAGATTATTGGAGTCATGCACTGTCCCAGTTAGAAAAGGAATTCTCTTTGGTAAATTGAATTACTCAGGTGCAAGTTCGAGAAAAGTGTAAATCAAAATTTATTTAGAACTGGCCTTCTTTAGTGAGTGGTTTAATATGAAATTTGTGACCGCAGAACAAGTTCGGGAAATGATAATTGAAATGTGAACTATCTGAGTGTGACAGTTATGACTGGACAGATTTAGCAGTCTCTTTTCAAATGTTCTATGTGTTTACCCGCTCTCAGAAATATTTCTATGGCTATTGATCTTCTGAAGAAATTCTTGTTATATGGGAATGTCTTCTAATTCTGGTGTTGGATGAAAGCATTGGTAGTCTGACTGGTTTATAATTTATATTGCTCTATTTTATCGGGTATTCTATTTCATTTCGTCTTATAAGAATTGATGAGAGAATACGTATGATATTATGATTCTGTTTCTTCTACTTGATGCTTCATCTGATATATATGTATGAGAAGATATACTGATCTTGTTATATTTGATTTCAGTAGGATTAAATGATGTTTTCTTCTGGACTTTCTTTCTTTGAAGAATTATCGGGGTATTCTGTATTTTCTCTATGAGTTTGGCTTTCGATTCTCCAGCATAGTATCGTATATTGGGTTTCTTTATCCTGGATCTCTTTATTCTGGATTTCTTTATTTCGGGTTTCTCTATCTTGGATTTCTTTATTCGGTTTTCTTGTTATCTTTATTCTATAATTTGTCATTCGAAGTGGGTTCTTCAGCTCGTGATAATCATGTCAAATATGACTATGCTTCTAATTTGATCTTGGTAATGTGGTGATTTTAGTATTGGGATTTTTTCTAATTTCTGTGTAAGGATTTGACATCAGTAAAGGCATAGGTGATAAAAGTGCGAGTTTCAGTCGGTATGGTAAATTATTTATTTGAAAGATTTCATGTGACAATTATGTCAAGATTATTTTTTCCCAAGTCTGATAATAGAATTTCATTTTGTACGGATAAAAGAGTAAATAGTTTGAACGAGAAGTGTATATTTATTAGAAAGAGTTGGATATTAGTTTAAGTCACTATGAATGATAAGGTTTCCATATTGTGAAAGCTGAAAAGTTTATTACATGTTGACAGAGTTCGAATAGATGAGAATATTGGTAACCGAAGAGTCTGAACTAGACTAGTCTACATTGAGCAAAGACTTCCTGACTTTCAGTAATGTACCGTTGTATGAATTGTGATGTGTTTCAAGACAGTGAGGTAATGTGATAGTTTAGAGCTTTCGATGTTACATAAAATCGGAGTTGTTAAAGGGGTTAAAGCCGAGCATTGGAATCTATCAAAATTATCCTTGTCAGTGTTGATATTGGGATGGAAATGAGAAGGATTATTCTTGAGGCCATATCAGAATTAATTCCATGGCGGAAAGAGGAAAATGTGATGTATCCTATTGTTAAATGTTTGGCGAGATCTATAAATCATATCTGTATTGAATGAATTCCTACTCATCAAATTCATGGAATTTTAGGTCTCTTTGATTGTTGGATTTCTTGGAATTCCGGTCTCCATTAATCAAGTTAAGATCCAAGTTTTATGTCATGATATCATGGGAAACTGTGAAGGGTTGAAAATTTAAGAATAGTTGAGAGTTGAGACTGTAAGCATTTAGATCATATGAGAAATTGAAGAGATGTATTAGAGGTATAGTCTAAGTGCAAGTTCTTCGACACCGAATATGAGATTACAAGTGAAGACCACTTTTCTGGTAAGATTTTCGGGGACGAAAATCCCTGAAGGGGGGGAGAGTTGTAATATCCTGATTTTGGGCCTAGTCGGAATAGCAGTTTCATTACCACAAAATCCGAGATAGAAATAATTATTTTATGATCATTTTGAGGTCTATGATATGATTGCATGATTGTGTGAAAATTTCGTTAAGAAATTTTATGCATAAAGTGCTTAAATTGAAATTAGGGACTAAATCGAATAATTTGTAAAACTTGCATTCTAGAAGTTTCTAGTATGAAATTGTTTTGAAATATTAATTAGGAGGTCTTAAATAGCAATTTTACCAATTTCTAAGTCTATGGACAAAAATTGGACATGGATGGAATTTTTGGAAAGTTTAGTAGTAAGGGCATTTTGGTCATTTAGGGTTAAAATGAATTAAAATACAAAATTAAAAGCCAATTTTGCGCGTCTTCAACCCGATGGCCGAATATAGCAAGAAGAAACCATGGCTAGGGTTTTTCAAGCTTCCGATCTCGATTAGCAAGGAAAACTGAAATTCGAGCTAAAATGGGGAAAATACCAAGTTGTGGACGAAATGGTAAAAGTTGCCATTTTCGCATACGAGGTAAGTTCGTATGTAAATATTGGTAACATAGTTATTATTTTAAATGTTTTAATGTTATTTAAATGATATGATAATTATTATGAAATATTATACTTGTGATAATTGTTTGATAATACGTCAAATTATGTGATATACTTGGAAAATGTGAAATACTACCGAGTATCGGTATCGGCATTCTGTAGAAGATGGTTGAGACACATGATTGGGAAAAAGGTCCGTTGAACCTTAGGAATGGAATAGGATACAAGTGACATGTCACTGGGATATTTGGGCATCCGAACTTGTTGAGTTGAGTCCGAGTTCACTTATGGATGCGAATGTCCGAACTCGTTGAGTTGAGTCCGAGTTCGTGAGATGTAACTAGGCATCCGAGCTCGTTGAGTTGAGTCTAAGTTCACTTATGGATGCGAACGCCCGAGCTCGTTGAGTTGAGTCCGAGTTCACTTATGGGCGGGTTTCATGGTAGATTGGCTACATATGTGGCACTTATGTGCAAACTTTCCATGTATCCGAATTATATTGCGATGTGTTCAACAGGTAAAGTTCTACTAAAATGGAGGAATACTCAAGATGAAAGGGACGTATTGGTAAGTGTTGTGAAATGGGTACTTTGAACAGGTATGTACTTAACCCTCGGGTTGAAAAATCGATATAACAACAATATGGTAAGATGATAAATGAAAATGTGATATGAATGTCTTGGTGATGATTATGCAAATGATGTTTTATGTTTGCTTATATGGTTATGTTACTTGCTATTTGCATGTGAACTTATTAAGCATTTATTCTTACTCCCTCATTTTCATTCCTTGTAGTTTTGACAAGCCAGCTCGGAAATCGGGAACGGTCGGAGGCTCGCTCACGCTATCCGTATACCATCTTGGCATAATGGCTTGTATATTTTGAGTATGGCATGTATAGCACTATAATCATTTTGTATATATGGTCTTATGATATGGTTATTGAGTGGTATGGAAATGCTTGGTAATGATTAGCCATTGGAATGGCTAATCATGATCATATTTGGTGTTATGTATGTCAAATTGCTAGCTAATCCATGGAAACCATGAAATAGGTAAAATTTACCATAAAATAGATTCAGACAGCAGTAGTGACGTGAATTTGAAAAATCACTAAAAATAGTATAAATGGAATTAAATAATGAATAAGTTATGGAATCGAAGCTTGATGAGTATATTTTCATATGAAAGAAGAGAAACAGGTATATGAGCTATATTTAATGAGATGTTTAAATTTTTGTGAAACAGGGCCAGAGCAATTTCTGGATCCCCTATTCTGACTTTGGAAATTCACCATAAATTTTACAAAGATAATTAGAAGTCATGCTTTATATGTAAATATTCCTTATTGAGTCTAGTTTTATTAGAGACAAAAGACATAGTCATTGAAGCTCTTTACAGGAAGATATCTGATTCGTAACACACAGAGGTCAGAGTAGTCGAACCCTGAAATAGGGGAGACTTTAACTAATAAACTGCACTAATTGGCCCAACCAAAAAATTCTAGAAAACAATTAGTAAATAGATATCTGAGTCTAGTTTTAGGAAACATTTACGGAATTTGATTTTGCATTTCAGAACTCGAGATATGAATTTTTAAGTGACTGTGACGCAGACTGCTAGCTTGAGTGGAAATTTTAAAATGAATTGTATGAGCTATTTAAGTAATGAATTAAGTCCGTTAACACCTCGTGTTCGACTCCGGCAATGGTCTCGGGTACGGGGCATTACATCCACTATCCTGCATGGAGGCGAAAATCGCTCGAAGGCGTAGTTTCTCACTCCCACTTAAGGGTGTGACCACAACAGTCATGCAAATGCAATGCGTATCAGAATATATAACATATGGAATAATACAAACACATGTAATGGAAAGAGGATTGAATTTTAAAATTTTTCAAATTTTCGACATTAAGACAAAAGGTAATCAATTATACGGCTTGACTCTCTTATTAGTCCCCAGCGGAGTCGCCAAGCTGTCGAAACCATTTTTAAATAGAGTTTTGGAAAATGGGAATCAACTTTAAGAAAAACGAAAACGGGAGTCGCCACCAATCTTTTTAGGTGTGATTGGATCACCTTATAAAATGTTTTGTTTTAAAACATTAATTTTGGTTTACGAAAGTCGAGAAAACAGATTCGGGAGTCGGTTACGTACAAGAAAGGGTTAGCACCCTCGTAACGCCCAAAAATTGGTACCTAATTGATTATCAAGTGTCTCTAATGTCGGAAATTTGAAAGTTTTAAGATGCAATCCCCTTTAAAATATTTTGACTAAAGTTCACTTGTATCAAATGAATCAAAATATCATATCCAATAAGTTAGGATGCAATATTTTTAAGACATTCGAAACTCAGTTAGCCTTTTTTGAAAATCCCTATCTTGAAACAATAAAATGCCATATCCAGTAAGTTAGGACACAACGCTTTGAAATTCCAAGACAGTTGCTCGTATTTTGAAAACCTTAAAAACTTAGAAGGGTGCTTGAATATTCAAACTCAACGAGAAAAGTCGCAACGCAGTAACTTAGGGCACTACCTTTCTTGAGGCTTCAAAATACCAAGCATTGCCTTTTTATTTTTGAAAACTTTTGAGTAATTTGGTAAAAATGAATTTCTTTATTTAAAACGTTTGCTCATGCAGAAGAATGGCGTTAATATATATCACAAGACAAATATACCAAAGGTAATAAATTACAACATATTACAATTCATAATAATATAGGCAAAAAGAAATAACCTAAAATAATGAAATATACACATTCTAAGATGATTATGCTAAAAGATAAACCTATACAATATTAGTAAATAGAAATACAAAAACAATTCATAATAAGTCAAAGAATATAAAAGTAGAAATGGAAATAAAAATTTATAATAATAAGGAGTGACAAAATAACACCTAAGAAAACAAATATGAATAATTTAAACACCAAATCAATATTTATGAAGAGGAAGAAAAAAAATGATAATATTAAAAATATATATAATAATTAACATATTTAAGTAAGTAAAAAAATGAATTAAAAGAAAAGGATATATAACAATTTAATATATATAGGAAAAAATATATATTTTTTTAAAAAATTATTATTAAAACAATTAGAAATATTGTACATGTTAAATATTTTAGATAAATAATATATAACATTAAGATTTTTAAGAGAATAGAAATATTATAGATGATATTTTAAAAAAGGATTATATGCACAAAAAAATATATAAAATCTTTAAATCCTTTTAATATATGATATAATATACATAGATTATAAGGTATATAAGAAAAATAATGTACTAAATATTGCTATTACACTTAGTTTTAAAAAAAATAATAATTAAAAAATGTACATAATTAATTAATAATAAAATAATGTATATTTTATAATAAAATAGATGTAATATATGGAATAATACATGGTAAAATATAATATGTAATAAAATTTATAAATGTAATATATAATAATATAAATTTTATTGTAGATAAAGTATAACATAAATATGATATGAATAATTTTGTGTACAAAGATATAGTAAAATAAATAATATACATGCATAATAAAAATTTATATAAAAAAAAAAGAATGTGTAATATATATGAAGGAAATATGAACATTATTATATAAATAAAGACAATATTATCTATTAATAATTTTTTTTAAAAAATTTACCATTTACAAATTCAATAAATGATGATACACAAAAATAATATAAGGAAATATATAATGAAATATATAAAATATAATTTATAGATAAAATATACAAATAAATAATATAATGAAATATATATAAATAAATAAAATAACTAATAAAAATAAATGATATAAAAAGTATTTAAAATAAATTTAAAAAATAAAAAATGATTAAAATTTAATTAAATTAAAGAATCTGGGGTTAATTGCAAAATAGAAATATTTGGACTTAATTAAAACACAAGATAAAATAGAAGGACTGATTGGGTAATTAAACCCTAATCCCAAAACGATGTCGTTCTCTGGAACTGATTTTTACAAGGGCACTAGGATTAAATTGAAATGAATATAAAAGATTGGAGCTAAATTAAAATAAAAATAAAATGAAATTAAAAAAATTTGAAAACACGAAAGGGTCAATTGGGAAATTTGCCCATTTTCAAAAAAAAAGCAGATCCCACCCGGGTTTTTGAGTCAACATGTGGATCCTGTGCCTAGAAACGACGTCGTCTAAGGCTTATTGGATTAAGCTAAAACGGCGTCGCTCTATTAAGGCTATATAAGCCAAATTCCAGTTTCAACATCATTTTGAAACACCGTTTAAAAAAAATTAACAAAAATCTTCTGGAAGAGGACTGAGAGTTGGTCATCGGAGCGCCGTTGAGTCTCCATCCATCGATTCCCACGTGCCTACGCCCCACCATACACGGTGGTCGGAGGGTCAAAAACCCTCACCTTTTCAAGCAAAAAATAGGTAATCCTTCCCCTTTTTACTATTTGCAATGTATATTTAAAATATTCACCTTTTGTACTCGATCGACTATTGTACTCTTTTCTGTGTAGGCAAAAATAAACTTTTTTATTGAATTTGTTTCCGTATAAAAAAAAACCCCCTTTTTACATTGTATTTTACATTCATTTATACTGTTTACAAATAAATTAGAAAAAATTAGTCCCCGATTCTGATTGGTTTGATTGCTTGCTTCTTTCCTTTTCTTGCAGGTTAACAGCGCAATCCTCGGCGGTGGGGCATGATCTATGCGCTGATTGCGGTGTGACATGGGGACTGGAACCACGGCGCTGATGGAGGGTAGTTGAAACAACAGAGGTTGAAGAGGCATGACCCTTAGGCTTATTGCGGCGCGAACCCTAGCTAGGGTTTCTCAGCTGCTGAAAGTAGGTTGGGCAAATTGGGCCTTGTACATTTTGGACCTAGGTGTAATGGGTACCGAGTTTTGGGTAGTTTAGCTGGGTTACGGGTTAATGGGTAATTTAGCTGGGTTTTAGGCATTTGGGTTTTGTCAGGCTTTAAAGCCTATTTATTGTAAATAGACTTTTTTAATGGACTTTTATTTATTTTATATTAATTAATTTAATTCTTGCAAGTCCGGGTAAATTTGGGTGATTACAGAGGCGATTTCGTTTTTCTGTTTATTAATCCCCTTCCTCTTTGTTGCTTCCCCTTGGTAAGTATCACCCCACGCAACCTATCCTTTATTTTACTTAATCTCCACTCACTACTATGATTTAGAATTATAGAGGTGATTTCATTTTTCTGTTTATTAATCCTCTTTTTCTCCCTTCTCATTTTATCATTCTTTCAAAATATATTTTAGTCTGACATCATTTCATTATATAAAACCCAAATTGCTAACTTTACATGTCTTCCAGTCGGATAGGAGTCTATGTTTGATACAATATACTCATTTGTCTTTTTAAAATTATTTTTCTCTCATATATTTTTGGAGGGTTGTATATCGTGTGCATGCGTGCGGTGTGTATATATAATATATGCTGGAATACGTACATAAATTTTTAAATATTTTTTGGGTGGTTCAGCTGTTTGAATTTTGAACTTGATGCAACTGTGTTAGGTTCTACATCTGAGAAGAAACTGGATGGCAATCATATAGCCTTCTCAAATATCAGGGCTCAAGCTATAATTGCTAGGTCTTCAAGTTGTAAGACAAGGAAATTTAGCAGTGGACCGGATTTAGTTTCATGAAGGAATGTGATGGGGTTGCTTTTCGGAGTTTCGATCATCTCGTTGAACTCACCAGATGCCGATGGTGCCGGTTTGCCACCCGAAGAAAAGCCGAAACTATGCGATGATGCTTACGAAAAGGAGCTTGAAAATGTATAGTGAGATTACATAGCTCCCTTATCTTTGATTTTTCCTCCATCCATAGGCTGCTAGTGTTAGTTTACTTATTTAACAGCATTTCGTGTATCCTATCATGTTTGGGTTCTTTACCATATCATATCATGTTCAAGTTATTTTATATAAAATTTGAGACATTCATGTATTCGTGTCATGTAATCTGCCAAGTAGGCATTGCATCTGTAAGACATTAGTAATGTACTAATCAAGAAACCTAACCTTGCTAAATATCCAATGAAGTTTACCTTATCTAGGCATTGCAGTTGATGCTTTGAAACTTCTTGTTGGCATGCTTGATCATTTTATACATTAAAGTATAACACTATGTTACCCTAATTTGATGTGAGTTTTGAATACCAGTATGTGTTCAGCATAAATATATACTTAGTATGATTGATTGCTGATGTAACAATGTTTGATTGCCAATCACATGATTTTCACTTTTGTTTTCTCTTCAATAATGATTGATTGCTAATGTAACAATGTTTTTTTTTTACCAGGATGCTGTCTAACAATTGCATAACCGAGCCATGTTTTTAAGATTGATTGCAAATGACTGGTATTGTGAAATAACACTTACATAAGATAAATTAGTAACTCTGGCTTTGGTATACAGGATGAACTGCTTTGGTTGGAATTGTTTGATAATTAATGTTGTGGTATTTTTTTATGAGAGAGTAATTTGGATGTGAATGTAATATTAAATGTAATAACCCTCTGTATTGCATTAACAAAAACCACTGCCTTCATCTAGCAAATGATTTCATTTCAGGGTTATATTGGTGATTTTGGGTTTTATTTATGTTTTATGGCATATTCAAAGTCTGCAGTTAAGTTTACAGTGAGCCAGTTGACTGCATTTCTTTTTTCATGTTTTACAACTTTTTCTGACCAACAATTTATTTGTTACATATATGTTTTATTTTATTTTAATCGTTAGTTGTATGTCACTAATGCTTAATTATTATAATTTTTTACATAAATGTTTTTTTTACTCGAGGCTAAGAAGTTAGCATCACAATATCAAAAGGAAACGGACAAATGCAATTCAGGTATGGAGACTACTGAAGGACTTTTATTTGCTGAATAACTATTAAAGCTATAATAGATATACAAATCAAAACTTATGGATTTTATTCCTCATTGCTGTTTTCTGCTTTCCTTTTGTTGCGTTATGGTCTCAATAGTGTCAAAGACACAGTTGATAAGTTAAGAAGTGATGCCAGGCAAGAGTCTAAGACAAAATTAAATATGGAGGATTTTATGGTTCCTTGTAGAGGTAAATTATCTGTTGCATTTATTATCTATTTTCTTTTTCTTTTTCTCCTTTGCAACTCTTGTCTGTTCTTTACATGTGTCGGTCATTAAAGGGCTTTTGTGATATTTTAAATTTATAGAAATGTTATTTCATTTTATGATCTAGAGAAGAAAAAGAAAGAGAGATCCAAAAATTCATCATCAGTATCAGAAGTTATGAATATAGATGAAGATGCTGTAAGTGCCCCATTTATACATTTTCTTCCATTCTCTTTCTAATATAGGAAATCTTGAAAGACCATTTCTTAGTATTTTCTTTCCAAGGAAATATTACCTTACTTTCTAAAATATTGGCGCACCATTCACTGCACACAACATTTATTGTCAAATAAAAGACTGGGTTTTGTTTGGGATTGTTTTAGGTTGAAAGAAGAACACGGAGTAGGAAGGTATAAAGTGGAATCGGAAGGTGTAGTTATTGAGGAAAGAGCAACTGAAATGGCAAGTGTTTACTCACTCTTGCTTGTAATCCCTTGCTACCAATTGGTTTTTATATAATATATATAGTGTTGTTTTATATATTAGCTGTAAAAATGGATCATAGTGTCACCATCTGTAGTTATCCTTTTAATTTTTGTGGTATACATGTTATTTGAGGTTCTATTAAAGGAATTCGGTTGTGGTATACTTGATTAATTAAAATACAAGAAGATGAAGGCCAGTGGAAACTTAAGCGTCAGAAAACATCCAGCTTTTGATCTTGTAATTTTCATAAATTGAAAATGATACGAAAATTTATATTTCAAAATTAGTTAAGACATGTGAACTTTGGCTTTTTTCAGAATTAAGACATCTGTCTCCAATCTTGAACAATCTTGAACAATGTTGTTTTATTAAATATAATAAAATTTAAAGTGTAGAAAGTAGTATTTGTACTGACTTGGTTTTTTTTGTTCCGAGGATTCAGTACCGCCAGCATTTAGAACTATTGCTTGAAAACATCCCAACAATGTTTCAGAGTAGTACAACTGCTGAGTCATGTTTTGGTGCTGCAATCAAGGTAAGTCATTACAAGGTTATACCTTCATAGTCTGTTTGAGGTGTTGAGTGTATGTAACTTGGTTACTTGAAGAAAACTGAGGTTAAGGTACTGATACATCAATCCTTATCTTAAACAATTTGTATGTAGTTTAGATATGTAGTTTATTTGAGTGTCGGAGTTTTTGGACTGCTTTCTCAAAATTTTTATCGACAAGAAGTTTTCTAGGAAAATTTGACATGGTCCTGAATTCAATTTATAATTTGTTGCTAATATTCTTTTATTTTTAGCTGAATTAACTGACCAAATTCGGTTTGGTTAACAAAAGAGAATTTAAGAAAATTTGATATTTGAATGTTATTTTTGTTATTAGTTAGGATTAGTCCTGTTAAGTTTTTATACCTTCATTTTATTTGTTTTGAAATTTTAGTATGTGTTAATTTAACATCTGATGGTGATTAATATCTTCATTGTATTGTGCTTCTAGATTTTGATTTGTTCTGATATTTTGGTTGGATTTGTAGAATTATCCATTGAAAAAATGTTGAAGGTTAATTTCGTTTCGTTAACGAAAACCAACCAAATTAACCGAAATATTAAGTTGTTCTCTCTTTTCTTGCAATTTTGTAGTTAATAGATTTGGGTTTCACGTTACATTATTTTGTATGTTGTAGGTACATATTATGCACAGCCTTTTCAATAACTTCTGCATTAATAGACTGGAGTAGTGTACAAAAATCCTTTAGACACTTCCAGACCATTCAAATATATAATATTTTTTCCCCTCTGTTTGTAGGTTCATTGGCATCTTGTCCTAATGAGAGTGTAGTTTATGAAGCTTTAAATTTGCATTGTCCTCCAAGGTATTAGAATTCCTAGTTCAAAACTTAGCAATTTGTCTTTTTATAAAAGACCAAATTTCCAATTTTCAATGTTGTTTAGGTTCGCAAACAAGATGATGTATTTGGACTTGCTGTATTTTATTTATATCTTTATATTTAATCTAATTTTTATTATTTATTTTAGTTTTGATTCTATATTTTTATTTTTATTTTAATATTTAAGATAACTTGAGTTCTAACTTTTAGATTCTAATTGTGTTATTAATTTATTATTTTAAATTATAAATTTAAATTCATCAATTTTTATATTTAGTTTTAAAGTTAAAA
This sequence comes from Gossypium hirsutum, assembly GCF_007990345.1. NCBI lineage: Eukaryota > Viridiplantae > Streptophyta > Magnoliopsida > Malvales > Malvaceae > Gossypium > Gossypium hirsutum. The sequence goes on from NC_053433.1 coordinate 40,462,722, forward strand.
TTTCCATAGAAAATTTAATTTAAACTGTAACTTTTTTTCATTTATACTTAAAAATATATAGTTTGAAGTTCAAATTTCAAAAATAAAACATAATATAATATTTATCATAGAAATAAATGTTTATTTAATTAAAATAATTTTTTAAAGGTCATTTTTTTAGCAGCGTTTTTTGATAAAAGTGCCGCTAAAGGTCATACCTTTAGTGGCATTATCTATAGCTGCGTTTTTTGCGGCGCTTATAAAAACGCCGCAAATTATTTTAGCGGCGCTTATAGGCCTAAAAAAGCGCCGCTAAAAGTTTATTTTGCTGTAGTGCATGCATGCAAGCTCTGGACATAGTTTAATGTATGTTGTGTTCTTAGGTGTTTTTAATTATTAAAAGGTTAAGAATACTGGATCTTCAATCATTTGATACAAGTGAATACTCGACAGAATATTCATAACACTTCGTAGCACTCTAGACATAGATGTTGCAAGTTGTACAGAGAGGACGTTCATTGCAGTTACCAATCCTAGGTTCCGTAGACTTAAATGAACTTAGATTTTTATCTTAAAATCCAGCTATTGAAAGAGGCAGGTCACTATAGCGATTCTCTGGGTAGTAGCTTAGACAATATTTCGCCATGGCATTATCTTGATGTGAACATTTCTCTTAAATAATTCCAGCCCTATTCATTCAACAACAGAAATACTCTTGATATTCTCTATGAATTGCCACATCATTTTACTTTCCGTATCAATTCTTTGTTCATTATCATTTAATCTTAGTGATTCATTACTCTAATTTCTTATTCACTTTGAGATTATTTCCTGATATTTTAGTATAATTAACAGTACTATAATAACATACTCAATTTCTTACCAATTTTTGATCCCTATGGAGACAATACTTACTTATCACTTTTACTTGAATGATGTGTACACTTGCATAATTGCTTTAGTTATTTTACATGTAACAATTTTTTGGCGTCATTTTTGGGGATCGATTGCATTAGTGAAAAGTTTTTCTGTTATTATTCTTGTTATTCTTGTTAGAGCAGTTAATTAGTATTTTATTTGACTTTTCAGGTTTGTATTAGTGAATTAGAAGAAGTATTCAAGAGGATGCAGAACATTGTTTTGATCCTAATATTGAAAGGACATTAAGGCAGAGAAGAAAAGAGTTATGGGAAATGTAGAGGATTAGAAATGAAGAAAATAGTTAAGGGAAATGGAGATAATTAGAAATGATCCAAACATAGAAGATCATGTACTCTAGAATGAAAGGAATGTTGATATTCCTTAAATTATAGTTGACAAAGATAGACCTGTCAGAGAACATGTAGTGCCTATTTTGGATAATCTAAATCAAGGAATTGTTAGGCGCTAAAAATCAAGTGGTTGATCACTTGTAACGACTAAAAGTAGGGAATAATTATGGTGATGGTCAAATGATTAAAGATGAAATCACTAATAAATAGTTATTATTTATGAACATATATGGGGTTAATCATAAAATTTTTACGGCATACCACCCATAAACAAATAGACAAGCTAAAATTTCCAATAGATAAATCAAGGAAATTCTAGACTGGAAAACTTCAAGAGGAGATGGCCATCTTTTGGGAATATGTCCACTAATGTGATGTTATTCGTAAATCCTTGGAAAATAACTTCTTATGCCCAATTCCACCATTTCCTATGTTTCATATGGAACTGTTATTAAATCCTGATGTAGAAGATGAAGAACCTACTACTTCTCTCACGCAAAACCAAGAACTAGAGGGAGATGCAGCCAGGTCAAAATCTGTACACATTGAATATGACAATAAGGGAATGGATACCACTTAGACTATTGCACCTGCATCATAATCCAAGTCCCTTATGACTGCCCAAGAATGTGCAGTTCATTAACTGATTGATGAAATCACAAATTTAAGCACCGAAAATAATGAGGAAGAAGTGCCCATTAACCAGCTTTAGAGAAAAAGATTTAAGAAGGCTGCTGGTAAAATTGTTGAAGCTGATAGTGATGACTAGGACAGACCACAACGTTAAAAGAGAGTTGTAAGGAAATCCACACAATCCAAGTGAAGTAATTTCCTTCCCTTCCAAGCTTTGATTTTTCTATTTTCATGATCATTCATTTTGATTTTTATCTATTTCATGCGTTCATGTAGCTTTTATTCATGTTCAAGCATTGAGGACAATGCATCCCTTAAGTTTGGAGGTGTGTTGTTTATACAGATTGCATTGTTAATTGTTCATTGTTCATGGTTGTTTGAGCTCGTTTAGCATAGGAAAGTTGTTGAAATGAATTTCTAAAACTAGAATAGGTGAAATATAAATGCAATTAGGCTATAGTAGCATTCTTTGAATAAATCTAGTACTTTTTGACTTAATCTCAATATAGTACTAGGGTATAATTTCTGTCATGGTAAAATAATATGAGCACTCAAATGTTTGAACCTGTTGAGTAGGTTAATAATATTTTGTTTGTTACATTATATTGTTGACCAGAAAAATGAGTTATGAGATGAGTGTTTGTTTAAAAAAATGTGTACATATTTTAGGGACACTTCACTGAATCTTGAGGCTAAATTGCTAAGAAGGTAGTTGTTTGCTCTATCCATCTTTTTAGTTAAAAGCTTTTGTTTCATGAGTCATTTATATTCAAATTGTGACATGATATAATACATGGGAGTCTAGTGTATGCTCCATTGAGGTTGTCAAGTATAAAATCATATGATAATATGAATTCACTAGAAAAGTTTTGTGCTAGAAATTGAATAAATGTCTAAAAAATAATAATAAATAAAATAAAATAAAAACATTTACTTTTAGTAACCAATTTCTACACTTCATTTGCTAAACAGGTGTACAAGAATTATAAGTAATTATTCTTTTCTTCAGTAGAAAACTGCTTAAAATAAGGTACACAGTATGCTCATTATGATTTGGTAGTATAATTGGTGACTGATGGTTTTGACAATTCCATGCATTCATGTATATTCATCCATTATTTACTTGAGAACAAGTAATAATTCGGGTTTAGGGGTGTACTAACTCTTGAAAAGAGTTATATTTTAGGCCTCTAGATGGAATTGTTTGTTTGAAATTAAGTAAATACATCTGCATTTCTATGATAATTTTAGAACATTGCATAACAAAGCTTGGATTATGCTACATTGGCCATTATTTATTACTTTTATCACTTGGGAGGGAAAGTGTTGTTCTATGTGAACACAGGTGAAGGTAGAAAAAGAGGACTAAGAGGATGCAAAAAGAAAATAAGTGAAGTGAAACATTGCCAAGGCAAATGGTAAGATTGATTGCCAACAGAATTGCCATAGCAATTCTGGGAAAATGACTCAGCACTTTATCCATGTAAATCACAACCAACTGGATATGTACCAAATAACGAATCTGAAAAGAGGAATGAAAAATGTATGTTGAGGTGGGACGGATCTACCCAATAAAAGAAGGAGGGAGAAGAATAAATAAAGGAGAGTAGAATTAGCTTGAGAAAGGGACTGGTGACAACAATTATCTCTCTATGCAAAGAAGAACTCCATTGGAGAATTCTGGCGAAAGAAGGGTAGTTGCTTAGAAGAGAGCAGAATACAGACATGAGGAAGGGGGAGAGAAATCTATCCTGGATTTACGTTCAATTGGAAGATAAAATAGAAGCCGGAATGTATAATTAACCTCCTACAATTCTTCCTTTACTTTTCTAGATTGAATTTTCTACGATTCAAGATTAATTGAGAAATTTTAATGGATGATTTCTAGTTTGATGTTTACTTTTCCACCCATGAGCTAAATCTTCTCTAGGTTAGATTTGTTTGGGTGAATGTGTTTATCATCTTTAGTGCCTTGGATTTGAGATTGTTTATATCACTAACACATTCGATTCATGCTTATTTTAAATACATGCATGCAAGCTCTAGACATAGTTGAATGTATATGTTATGTTCTTAGGTGTTTTTAATTTTGAAAAGGTTAAGAATACTGTATCTTGAATCATTTGATGTAAGCGAATACTCGACACAATATTCGTAGAACTCTAGACATGGATGTTGCAAGTTGTATAGTGAGAACATTCATTGCAGTTATCAATCCCAAGTTCTGTAGACCTATATGAACTTAGATTTTTAGCTTAAGATCTAACTATCGAAAGAGGCAGGTGACAGTAGCGATTCTTTGGGCAGCAGATTAGACAATATGTTGCCATGGCATTATCTTGATATGAACATTTCTCTTGAATAATTCCAACCCTATTCATTCAACAATAGAAATACTCTGGATATTCACTGTGAATTGCCACATCATTTTACCTGCCATATCAATTCTTTATTCTTTATCATTTAATTTTAGTGATTCATTATTCTAGTTTCTTATTCACTCTGAGATTATTTCCCGATATTTAGGATAATTAACAGTATTATAATAACATACTCAAATTCTTATCACTTTATTACTTGAATGACTTTACACTTGCAAAATTGAATTAGTTATTTTACACGCAATAGTGTTCCTGAAGATGCCCTGAGACTCAAGCTATTTCCTTACTCATTGCGAGATCGTACCAGAGCAGGTTGGAATGCTTTGCCATTAGGAGCGGTGGCATCTTGGAATGAACTTTGTCAAATGTTTTTGTGTGATACAACCCCCCCAAATATGAATGCCAAATTGAGGAACGATATTACATATTTTCGGCATTTGAAGATGAGACATTGTATGATGTTTGGGAATGATTCAGGGAATTTATAAGAAAATGCCCGCTGCATGGTTTCCAACATTGGACACAGATGGAAATGTTTTATAATGGATTGAGTGCACATACATGAATGGTAGTTGATGCATCTTCCAATGGGACTTTGCTAGATAAATCATATAATGAGGCATATGAGATTCTGGAAAGGATAGCTAACAATGATTATCAATATTGGACTACAAGAGTGGGTATTAGCAGAAGAGTTGCTGGAGCTATGGAGCTTGATGCGATCACTTCATTAACTGCTCATGTATCATCTCTAACTAATATGGATAAAACATTAAAGATACCAACTGTAGTGCAAGAAATGAAAGTAGCAGAATTAACATGTCTTCATTGGGGGGAAGATCATGTTTTTGATGAAAGCCCATCGAACCCAGCTTTAGTATGTTACATGGGAAATTTCAATCGAAACAACAGCCCATATTCCTATACATACAATCTAGGATGGAAAAAACATCCAAATTTTAGTTGGAGTAATTAAGGGGTACGAAATTCCAGTAATGTTGTTTGATAGAATGTCACAAGTGCACCATCTGTGTAACAACCTATTTTCATAAAATTAAAATAGTGGTTTCGGGACCACAAATTCGATGTGAGATTATTTATTTCATTATTATTTTAATTTCTTTAGTATGTTAGAAAGGTTGTATAAAAATTACATTAACAAATTTTATCGTTTCCATGTTTAATGTGGTAAAAAAGACTAAATCGTAAAAGATGCAAAATTTGTTTTCTATAAGTTAAAGGTACTAAATGGCTATGAAATTAAATGATTAAGGGAATTAAATGGTAATTAGACCATTTTGATTATGAGTGGACAAATATAGAAATTAAATGTGAAATTCCAAAGGTTATTTACTAAGGCTAAACTAGTAATTTAATAAATAAAAGGAAATTAAAATAAATTAAACATGGTATCATATTCTAACTTGTTTTCTTCCACTGAAATATTGCAGAAAAACACCATTTTTGGTGCTTTAAAGTTTCAGCTAGCTTGGTTCATGCGTGTGTCCCTTTTTTAGGTTAGTTTTTAATGTTTTTTATGTTTTCGGGATCATTATAGCTTAATCTAGTAACCTAAGGGACTAATTTGGAAAACATTTAAAAGGTTAGGGTTTTGCCATGAATCTATTCATGTGGTTTTTTATGTTTGATGGAAGAAAATGAGTCCCTGTTGATAAATAAACAACTTTTGTAAAGTGAATTTTGTTGAAAATGTTAAATAGGGATTTATTTGTAAAATGTGTAAAATATGTGGTGAAATTGTGAAATAATGAATTATATGAATTGCTATGATCCTATGTTTAATTTGGCTAGCTTAGGTTAGGGATGAAATTGCATGAATTTCAATTTACAAGCTTAAGGAATAAATTGTAAAGAAATCAAAACAATAGGGGAAAAGCATAATTTTGCAAAAAATATGAATTTTGGATTGAATTGAATAGAATGAATATTGAATGAATTGAATTTCCTTATCTAGATCAAGTTAAGCCTCATATGGATTTAGATCAAGGGAAAGATAAAGTATCAACTAGTCGGTCCTATTCATCATTTTTGTGATTGAGGGAAGTTCGTAAGTTTAAATAGTGTTTTAATGTATTTTATTTAAATGTTATTATGTTATTTATCATATTATGCTTTGACAAAAAATCCAACAACATTTCGATGACTATCGAGCCCCGTTTTAACCTTAGGCATATATAGGTTACAAATTACATGTCATTAGGGTTACCATGTTTCGGGCGCTGGTCCTGAATGTCCTACCAATGGCTGAGTTTTGGCATTTGTTACGGATACTCATCGGCTTGTGTAAGCGGCATTGGGTAGCTACGTTTACGACCGTCAGCTTGTGTGAGCAGGCTCATTTATGGCTCGTATGAGCGTTTACGTAAAGGAAAAGGAATATGTTAGCACACTAGGTGTGAGCTTCCCGTGTATATGATATTATTCTAAATGGTTCAACGGGCATATAAAACACTAAGTGTGAACTTTCCGTGTATATAATATTATTCAAAATGGTTCAACGGGCATGTAAAAGATGAACCTGTAAGGGTTCTGATTGATTGCACTATGAAACTATGGAAACGTATGAAGTATTGATGATCAAAGTATGTATAGCCATGTTATGAAAAGTATGAATTTATTTTTATTATGATTATGAGATTACCTTACCATGTGATGAATTTCGTTAAGTTATGTGATTAAGCACTAACTTGTGTTATTGAAAATACTTAGGCTTGTGCTAAGCTTGTGTTGGATTGATTCATGTCTATTTTAATGATTATTCATGAATTCAAATGGCTAGCACACGGCCTGGCACACGAGCGTGTGAGGCTATCTAGAGAGTTACACAGCCTCGCACACGGGCGTGTGGCTTGGCTGTGTGATCCAAGTCTGAGAGTTACACGGGCACAGACACGGGCTGGGACATAGCTGTGTGTCCTTACTTTGAATGTCCACACAGCCTGAGACACGGCCGTGCGACCCCTACTGTGTAAAATTTTCTATCTTTTTCCATAAAATTCTAAAAGTTTCCGATTTAGCCTCGAAACATTTCTAAAGTGTTTCTAAGTCCTCGAAGGCTTGAATAAGGGACGATATGCATGTGTATGAATGAATTATCTTGTGATTCATATAATGTTTGGAATCAAATGTTTTAAGTCATGATTTTATGGTAAAGCTTCGTAACCCTATTCCGACAATGGATATAAGTTAGAGGTGTTACAACCTGGATACAGTCAACCTATGCCATGGCAAAATGTTCAACAAAGTTCATCATCATCTTCATCTATGGAAGCTCTATTGAAGTAATACATAGCCAGTAACTATGTAACACCCCAAACCCGGCCCAAATGTTATGGCCAGACCCGACGTGTCACATTGAAGTTTTTAAGAAACCCATGCCTCTTTCAACATCCTTCTTAGTGTTTTTAAAAAGAGTCTTTGCTAAGTTAATAAAGTGAATGGAAGTTGTGCACCAGGTAGGTATCCGAAACAGAGGAGGTGAACCATGAAGGCTGCTTAAGTACCAAGCTCTTGATTGGATCCAATCCTAGACATGCCCACAACCATTGCCACACTTTGGCACGAGGTTAGGTTTTGGAAAAAAAATCGAGTTGGAATTCATTTAAGTAGATATTTTTGGTAAACCGATTAATTGCATCGTTGCGTTATTTTGAAAACAAGTATCATTTTGAAAACGCGCCCTAAGTTTAACCCATTTTGGATTGTTATCAGTAAAATATAGAGTATAAAATAAAATAATCCCAGAAAAATAATTAAAATGGCCTTATTACAACTCAAAACCAAATAATAATAATAATTAAGATAAAACATATAAAAAAACTGGTTACTTATTGCAAAGTTCGAAAGCGATCACCACGGCCACTCTGAATCCCCTCCGGCTCCAAGTCTCCACATCAAGGCTCACTTGCAAGGTTAAGGAAAGGGGTGAGTTTGGAAACTCAGTGTGCAACAAGCCCCTTTCAGAGCCCAAACTAATATCAGCATACTGGGCCTAATCCCTAATTTAGTCTCGACATATACTTGGCCGAAGCCTTTCGTTTAACGATTACAATGCCGAACCCTTTTCATAAATCATATCACTGGGCCGAAGCCTTTACTGTAAACGGTATGGCCCATAGGACCATTTCAATATCACATGAAATACCAATGAATGTATACAAGCCCATTTGGAAAGACTACTCAACCCACCATCTGCTACTCTCCACCCGTACCAACCAAGCTCTCCATATGGGGAATAACTCAACCCACCCAACCAAACTCTCCACTGGAAACATAGTTGTTTTATCATATAACTGGAGGCCTAGCCTCTTTTAATAACTGGGGTAAAGCCCTTTTTGGCAAACTGGGGCAAAGCCCTTTTCGCACTTCCTCCATTTATATAAAACCCAACCCATGCATATAATGAGTATATCATAGCATACCATGTGCATCTCATAAAATACCATGTACATATTATGTCATATCATGTATAACAATATGTCATGCATCATATTCATAATTAAACCTTAAGGGCAAAATGGTCATTTTTACCTAGGGGCAAAATAGTCATTTTTCATATTATAAGGGTAATTTTGTAATTTTACAAAATATCAGGGTTTTCCATGTTCATTAACAATTATCAATATTTCCGAGTGTTTAAACAATGATCTTTGACCCACTTTATCAAATTCGGGCTTTTGGACCCAAAACCCCTAATGGGCCCTACGAATGCCGATTTAGCCCACTAAGCCCACTTAACCCAAATTTTACAATAGTACTTACCGTGTTAACATGCAACTTTTCCAAATTTCATTTTCTATCAATTTTACCCAAATGGACCCGAAAGCCCATTGAGGCCCAACTTACCATCGTGCACAAAATTGCGCTCTTACCTGTTCCATCGATCCAAACACCGATCTTATCGTATTTATCGCATCTATAACCAAACGCAAAATCACAAGTTCCCGAAATGCCAGAATTTTAGCATTTCGGCTTTTCAGCGAATATTAATCTAAGCTACTACGAGGGTTATTACACACCTATTTTGTGACATTTGCTAACAAAGTCTCCCACGACAACCTACAATTAATCACCACCATTCTTAGTTTACAATTCATGCTTATCAAACCCAAAATCCACCTTACCATAGTCGGCCAAAGAACCCCTAATAGCCATAGATCACTTACCTTCAAAGGGTCCGATGATTCGATCCAAGTTTATCCAAATTGATACTCCAAGCTTTGCTGCTCCTCCAAAGTTGTCTATTTCTCTATACAAACCATAAAAGTCGAATGAAAAGGCCTAGTGAGGCCTACACCTCAAATCGATAACCTCCCTAAACTATAGGGGGTTTCGACTTTTCTTAACATTTACACTACTGAATCGATTTGGAAAACGAGTACTTACCACAGTCTTCCCTTCTGCACTGTTTAGACAGCCCTCAACCACCTAGCAGCCTTCAAATCCTAGAGGTCTACAGGTTCGACTATACCCCTAGAACTAAGGTATTTCGGCTTTTAGGACCAAGAAAAAGAAATGGTGTGGTGGCTTTGTATTGGTGTTGCCGTCGGGGACTTTTAGAGTTTAGCGGATGAAGGGTTCGGTCACAACAAATAAAGAGAAAAGAAGGATGCTGGTCTAAATGAAATAGGCACAACCAACTTCAAAAGTTTCGGCTCTTGTGGCTATTCGGCAAGGGTGATGAAACGAAAGGGAGTAGTAGTTTGGTTTTGGCAAAAGAAGAGAAAGAAAAAAATGGATGAAAGGAGTGGTGATTTCGGCTAGAGAAGAAAAGGAAAAAAAATAACCCTATGATGTTTAAACAAAAGAAACGACACAACTCAAGCCCCTAATGCAGAAATACTAACCTAAAACCCCTAAGCTGATTTCTCCTCCCTAAATTCCCACTATTCGGCAAACACTAAGCCTCCATTCAAATCCCCAAAATCTCTCCCCTTATCACTCCTAAATTCATGCATTTGACTGATTCAAACTCTCTCCAACAGAGTTCCACTCGACTTCAAACTCCTGCATGCTCAAGACATAAAAATAATAACACAATTGCCAGCTTAGTGAATCCAACCTTAGCCTTTGCCCAACCACTCGCATGCCATTTTTTTTAGCTCCCTAGTGGCATCACTTAACCACTTTTCCAGGGGCTCTCTTATGTTACATTTTACCCACATATTTTAATAAGGCCACCTATCCAATGCCCCTAACTCCTTAATTCCAAAATTCAAAAATTCTACCGGGTTTTGGCCAACTCATGGGCCTTCCATAGGCCCATTTACACACTCCAATTATGAATTACACAGCCAAATACCAAATTTTAAAAAAAAATTTACCAAAGTCTCTAAAATTACAAAAATCCTAAAAATCAGGGTGTTAAACTCTACCCTCCTTAAAGAAATTTCGGCCTCGAAATTTTACCTGATCCAAACAGTTGAGGGTATTGTTGATGCATCTCCTCCTCTGACTCCCAAGTAGCTTCTTCTTTGCCATGGTTTCTCCAAAGTACCTTCACCAATGGGACTAACTTTTTTCTCAACAGCTTGACGTCACGATCAAGTATCTGCACAGGTTATTCTTTGAAGGTCAAATCCGCCTGCACCTCAATTTTTGCAACTAGCACGATATGAGTAGGGTCAGAACGATATCGCCTTAGCATGGACACATGAAAGACATCGTGAATACGATCCAGCTTTGGAGGTAACTCTAGTTGATAAGCCACCAGCCCTATCCGCTTAAGGATCCGATAAGGCCCAATGAACCGTGGACTCAACTTGCCCTTCTTACCAAACCTTAATATCTTATTCCAAGGTGAAACCTTCAAAAAGACCATGTCCCCTAAGCATACTCAATATCCTTACGCTTCAGATCAGCATAAGACTTTTGTCGATCCGCTGCCTCCTTTAACCGACTCCTAATCACCTTAACTTTGTCTTAAGTAACGCTACTAACTCCGGTCCAAGTACTTGCCTTTCCCCCAACTCTGCCCAACAAGTAGGCGAATGACACCTTCGCCCATACAGTGCCTCGTAAGGAGCCATCTGAATACTTTCTTGGTAACTATTGTTATACGCGAACTCCACCAACGGCAAGTAATCCTCCCAACTGCCCCTAAAGTCGATAACACAACCCCTCAACATATCTTCTAGAATCTGAATGATCCTCTCTGACCGCCCATCGGACTGAGGGTGAAAAGCTGTACTAAAATCCAATCGCGTTCCCAACGCCTCATACAACTTCTGCCAAAATCGAGATGTAAACCTTGGGTCTCGGTCAGAAATTATCAATACTGGCACCCCATGCAACCACACTATCTCTACCACATACAACTTGGCCAACCACTGAAGTGAGTAATTGGTTCCGACAGGTATGAAATGGGCAGATTTCGTCAGCCTATCCACAATCACCCAAACTGAGTCCTTCTTGGAAGGTGTCAATGGCAGACCACTCACAAAATCCATGGTTACCCTTTCCTATTTCCAAAGTGGTATCATCACTGGCTGTAACAATCCTGAAGGTAGTTGATGCTCGACCTTTACTTGTTGGCACGTCAAACATTTTCCCACAAATTCGGTCACTTCTTGCTTAAGCCCAAGCCACCAATATAGCTCTCGCAATTCTCGATACAACTTACTCCCTCCTAGATGCACAGCACAAGGTCCACCACGAGCCTCTCTCAAAATCATCAATCTCAAATCAGAGTCCTTCGGCATACAAATTATTCCTCGAAAACAAAGAACCCCATCACCATTTAATCCAAAGTCTGAATTCTCCCCCTTCTCAGCTTGCTGAAACCGAGAAACCAATGACTCATCCACCAACTACTACTTCTTAATCTGCTCCACCCAAGTCGGTCTCACTTGTAACTTTGCCAATAAGCTTCCATCGTCATACAAGCTTAAACAAGCAAACATTGCCTTCAATTCTGCCACAGTCCTTCGACTCAACGCATCAGCCACGACATTTGCCTTACCTAGATGGTACTCAATCGAATAGTCATAGTCTTTTACCAACTCTATCCACCTTCACTGTCTAAGATTTAACTCCTTTTGAAATAGCAAGTACTTAAGACTCTTATGATCCGTATAGATAATGTATCTCTCCCTATACAAGTAGTGCCTTCATATCTTAAGCGCAAAGATCACCGCTGCCAACTCTAAGCCATGAGTAGGATAGTTTACCTCATGAGGCTTAAGCTGTCGTGAAGCATAAGCGACCACTTTACCCTCTTGCATCAACACACAGCCCAAACCTACATGTGACGCATCACTGAACACGGCGAAATCCTTACCAGACTCTAGCTGAATCAATACTGGTGCCTCAGTCAGAACCTTCATTAACTTCTCAAAAGCCTCTTGTTGCTTATTTTTCCAAACAAACGGTGCTCTCTTCCTTATAAGTTTTGTTAACGGCGCTGCCAACACAGAAAATCCTTCCACCAATCTTCGATAATAACCTGCCAACCCTAGAAAACTTCAGATTTCTATTACTGAACTCGATGGCTTCCATTCTAGAATCGCCTCAATCTTCTGAGGGGCTACTTTGATCCCCTCAGCAGACACAACATGCCCCAAGAAAGTTACTTCACTCAACCAAAAATCGTACTTACTGAACTTTGCATAGAGTTGCTTTTCCCTTAGCACTTGCAGCGCCATACGAAGATGCTCATCATGCTTCTCTTCCATTTCCGAGTACACCAAGATATCATTGATAAAAATGACTACAAATTGATCCAAGTATGGCTGAAATACCCGATTAATCAAATCCATGAATGCTGCCGGTGTATTAGTCAAACCAAAGGGCATAACCAGAAACTCGTAATCACCATATCGAGTTCTGAATGCCGTCTTATGAAGATCCTCTTCTTTTACTATCAACTGATGATATCTTGATCGAAGGTCGATCTTAGAAAATACTGAACCTCCTCTTAGTTGGTCGAACAGATCATCGATTCTTGGCAAAGGATACTTGTTCTTGATCGTCAGTTTGTTCAACTGCCGATAATAAATACAAATCCGCATGGTCTCATCTTTCTTATTTACGAACAACACTGGTGCGCCCCACGGAGAAACACTTGGTCTTATAAACCCTCTATCCAACAGTTCTTGAATCTGAGTTTTCAGCTCCACCAACTCCTTTGGTGCCATCTTGTAAGGTGCAATGGACACTAGAGCTATTCCAGGTAACAAGTCGATTCCGAACTCGAATTCTCTGTTTGGAGGTAGTCCAAGAAGCTCTTCAAGAGAAACATCTTGAAATTTTTTTATGGTCCTGACTGACTCCACAGTCATCCCCTTAGGTTCAGCTTGACTCACAAATGCTAAAAAAGCCTCACAACTTTTCTGAATCAACTTCTTAGCCCTCTAAGCCGAGACAACATTGGACAAATAGTTCCTTTGCTCCCCTATAACCATTATCTCCTTATCCTCGGCAGTTCTTAGCACCATTCACTTAACAGCACAATCCAACGTCGCCCTATGCTTAGTTAGCCAGTCCATTCCCAAAATAAGATCAAATTCCCCAAGTGGCAGCTCCATCAAATCTCCTACAAATATCCTATCTTGTGTCTCTAAAGGCACCTCCCTAAAGAATTTATCTATCTTAACCGAGTGTCCCAAAGGACTTATCACTGATACCCCACTCACAGTCTCCTCAGAAAGCACACCCAACGCCCCAGATACATTACAGGCAACATACGAATGAGTGGAACCAACATCAATCAAAGTAGTGTAAGGCATGCTATGAATGAAGAACGCACCGGTTATAACATCAGGAGCATCACCATCACGACGTCGTGTAACATAAACCAACATTGGCTGTCGAGCTTCAGCATGTCCAATACCCTTGCCAGGTGCCCCACGTCCTCGTCCATTACCATTACCACATCTACCTTACCCACGGCCTTTCTATGGTGGTGGTCCTCCTCACAGCGGTTGGACACCTCTTTGCTCCGAAACTTGATCCTGAGCTACTCTCCGATGACACTCTCTGAACTTATGTTCCTTTGACCCACATCAAAAACATGCTCCAGTTCGTTTCCAGCATTCCCCCATATGCACTCTGCCACATTCCCTGCAAGCCTATGGTCTAAAGGTATTCACCGGAACTACTCGAATCGGTTCCTCCATTCTAGCTCTTTTAATATTTTTATATGCAGCACCTGAGGGTCCAGAATCCCTCCTGAATCTGGGTCGATCCCTCTCACGATTCTACCGTTCAGTTCATTTTACTTCCTCGGCTATCTTAACCTTCTCTACCAATGCAGCGAAATCACTCTCCCTCTGTGGAGCTATCAGCACCCTAAACTCATCGCGGAGGCCATCCTCGAATCGAACACTGTGCTCATATTTGATCACAACTATCCCACTAGCATATCAACTCAGCCTCAAGAATTCCGCCTCATACTCCACAACAGTCTTATTACCCTGATCCAGATTCAAAAATTCATTTCGATGGGCATCCACATAACTAACTACAACATACCTCCCCTGAAAAGCAGTCTTGAACAGTTCCCAGGTTACTCGTTCGATCGGGGTACTCTCCCTTACAGTGATCCACAACTGGTATGCCTCATCTCATAGCAATGACACGGCCCCCTTCAGCTTTTGCTCCACAGAACAATCTAGGTCGTCCATAATCTGCTCTGTTTCCTCTAGACAATATTCAGCCACGTTTGGGGCTACTCTAGATACGCCCCTAAAAACCTCTACTTCGTTAGCCCGGAGTCCCTCAAAGATGGATCCCCTATTCACTGTCCCAGTGCTAGCTCCAGCAACCCTTTCCAAAACCCTTAGCATCGCTTAGGACAAAGCATCATCCCATGCAGCCCAATCATGTGACCCAGTCTCAGTTGCCTATGGCACGGATGCCTCCTTAGCTGGCCTATGCCCTGAGGATGAAGATTCAGCTTGCACCCTTCCGCGACCACGTCCACGGCCTCGTCCACGAGTTCCTCTTGTACTTATATCTAATTATCTGATTACGAATTTAATGGCATTAGTTTAATATTTCAGTTGTTTATTACGAGATGTCTTATGGAAATATAGCAGTTTAGGGACTGTTTTCGCAACGTCGTAACCAAGCTACAATCTCAATCCTACTATTTTACAGCTCTACCCTATCTAAAGTATCATAGTAGGGTCTCAGTTCTATCTATAGCATCATATCAATATCACACGGTGTAAAAGAAAGTACACTTACAGGCTTGGTGCCGAGGATTCAGTGTGCCACTTCTTAAACCATTTAAAACTTAAAAACATGTATTTGGTCACATCAAATAAGTAAAAAAGAAAATGTTTTTTTTAAATATTCTTCAAATTTGATTTAAAATACCTTAGTTTTGAAATTCTTGATTTTAAACTCGTTTAAAACCCACAGCAGAGTTGTTGGAACTGGCTCTGATACCACTAAATGTAACACCCTAAACCTGGCCCAGACGTTATGGCCGAATCTGACGTGTCACATTGAAGTTTTTAAGAAAACCCATGCCTCTTTCAACGTCCTTCTTAGTGTTTTTAAAGATAGTCTTTGCTAAGTTAATAAAGTGAATGGAAGTTGTGCACCAGATAGGTATTTGAGATAAAGGAGATGAACCATGAAGGCTACTTAAGTACCAAGCTCTTGATTGGATCCAATCCTAGACATGCCCACAACCATTGCCACACTTTGGCGCGAGGTTAGGTTTTGGAAAAAAAATCGAGTTGGAATTCATTTAAGTAGATATTTTTGGTAGACTGATTAATTGTATCGTTGCATTGTTTTGAAAACAAGTATCATTTTGAAAATACGCCCTAAGTCTAACCCATTTTGGATTGTTATCAGTAAAATATAGACTACAAAATAAACTAATCCCAGAAAAATAATTAAAATGGCCTTATTACAACCCAAAACCAAATAATAATAATAATAAAGATAAAACTTAGAAAAAAACAGGTTACTTATTGCAAAGTTTGAAAGCGATCACCACGGCCACTCTGAATCCCCTCTGGCTCCAAGTCTCCACATCAAGGCTCACCTGCAAGGTTAAGGAAAGGGGTGAGTTTGGAAACTCAGTGTGCAACAAGCCCCTTTCAGAGCCCAAACTAATATCATTATACTGGGCCTAAGCCCTAATTCAGTCTCGACATATACTGGGCTGAAGCCTTTCGTTTAACGGTTACTGGGCCGAAGCGTTTTCATAAATCATATCACTCGGCCGAAGCCTTTACTGTAAACGGTGTGGCCCATAGGCCCATTTCAATATCACATGAAATACCAATGAATGTATGCAGGCCCATTTGGGGAGACTACTCAACCCACCATCCGCTACTCTCCACCCGTACCAACCAAGCTCTCCATGTGGGGAATAACTCAACCCACCCAACCAGACTATCCAATGGCAGCATAGCTTTTTTATCATATAACTAGTGGCCTAGCCTCTTTTAATAACTGGGGCAAAGCCCTTTTTGCACTTCCTCCATTTATATAAAACCAAAACCATGCATATAATGAGTATATCATAGCATATCATGTGCATCTCATAACATATCATGTGCATATTATGTCATATCATGTATAACAATATCTCATGCATCATATTCATAATTAAACCCTTGGGGCAAAATAGTCATTTTTCATATTATAAGGGTAATTTCATAATTTTCCCAAATATCAGGGTTTTCCATGTTCATTAACAATTATCAATATTTTCGAGTGTTTAAACAATGATCTTTAACCCACTTTATCAAATTCAGGCTTTTGGGCCCAAAGCCCCTAATGGGCCCTACAAATGCCGATTTAGCCCACTAAGCCCACTTAACCCAAATTTTACAACAGTACTAACCGTGTTAACATGCATCTTTTCCAAATTTCATTTTCTATCAATTTTACCCAAATGGGCCCGAAAGCCAATTGAGGCCTAACTTACCATCGTGCACAAAATTGTGCTCTTACCTGTTCCATCGATCCAAACATCGATCTTATCGTATTTATCGCATCTATAACCAAACGCAAAATCACAAGTTCCCGAAATGCCAGAATTTTAGCATTTTGGCTTTTCAGCGAATATTAATCTAAGCTACTACGAGGGTTATTACACCTGTTTTGTGACGTTTGCTAACAACGTCACCCACGATAACCTACAATTAATCACCACCATTCTTAGTTTACAATTCATGCTTATCAAACCCAAAATCCACCTTACCATAGTCGGCCAAAGAACCCTTAATAGCCATGGATCACTTACCTTCATAGGGTCCGATAATTTGATCCAAGTTTATCCAAACCGATACTCCAAGCCTTGCTGCTCCTCCAAAGTTGTCTATTTCTCTATACAAATCATAAATTTCGAATGAAAAGGCCTAGTGAGGCCTACACCTCAAATCGATAACCTCCCTAAACTATAGGGGGTTTCGACTTTTCTTAACATTTATACTACTGAATCGATTTGGAAAACGAGTACTTACCACAGTCTTCCCTTCTACACTGTTTAGACCGAAAGTAGACTTAGCCCTCAACCACCTAGCAGCCTTCGAATCCTAGAGGTCTACAGGTTCGACTATGCCCCTAGAACTAAAGTATTTCGGCTTTTAGGACCAAGAAAAAAGGAATGGTGTGGTGGCTTTGTATTGGTGTTGCCGTCGAGGACTTTTAGAGTTTAGCAGATGAAGGGATCGGTCACAACAAATGAAGAGAAAAGAAGGATGCTGGTCTAAATGAAATCGGCAGAACCAACTTCAAAAGTTTCGGATCTTGTGGCTATTCGGCAAGGGTGATGAAACAAAAGGGAGTAGTAGTTTGGTTTTAGCAAAAGAAGAGAAAGAAAAAAATGGATGAAAGGAGTGGTGATTTCGGATAGAGAAGAAAAGGAAAATAAAATAACCCTATGATGTTTAAACAAAAGAAAACGGCACAACTAAAGCCCCTAATGCCGAAATACTAACCTAAAACCCCTAAGCCGATTTCTCCTCCCTAAATTCCCACTATTCGGCCAACACTAAGCCTCCATTCAAATCCACAAAATTTCTCCGCTTATCACTCCTAAATTCATACATTTGACTGATTCAAACTCTCTCCAATAGAGTTCCATTTGACTTCCATTCGACTTCAAACTCCTGTATGCTCAAGACATAAAAATAACAACACAATTGCTAGCTTAGTGAATTGAACCTTGGCCTTCCCCCAACCACTTACACGCCACTTTTTTTTTAGCTCCTTAGTGGCGTCACTTAAGCACTTTTCCAGGGGCTCTCTTGTGTTACATTTTTCCCCATCTTTTAATAAGGCCACCTATTCAATGCCCCTAACTCCTTAAGTCCAAAATTTAAAAATTCTACCGGGTTTTGGCCAACTCATGGGCCTTCTATAGGCCCATTTACACACTCCAATTATGAATTACACAACCAAATACCAAATTTTAAAAAACATTTACCAAAGTCTCTAAAATTACGAAAATCCCAAAAATCAGAGTGTTACAAACTATGCTGTAATAAAAGTCAAGCTGCATCTTTAAGGGCTTTAGAAATCTGAGCGGGGCAAATTGGCAGTGCCTTAAGCTCAAGACAACAAGAAGCATTTCCAAGTGATATTGAAAATTCAAGATCTCAAGGGAAGGAACATTTCAAAGCCATTACACTCAGAAGTGGGACTCAGCTACCTAGAGTTGTTAATAATGCCGCTGTTGAAGAAACTAGATCAGATTTCACACATAAGGAAAATTTAGAACCAATAGTAGAACAATCTACAAATGAGAAGAGAAAATAAAAAAATGTTGAAGCAGAATTAGCTCATGTTGCCAATAAGTGTAACGTCCTGAAGTTTGGGCCTAGAAGTATTAGGTCTGAAATGTGGGTGCAATTAGGAGACTGCACATATATATTTAGTTGTGCAAGAAAGTGACACAAATGCATGTTTGGCTTAGTGGTTGTGTACGCTAGAAGTGTATGGGAAATCATGGGTTCAAGTCTTGGCTTCCACAAAATTTTACTTTTTAAGGATAAAACCCCTATCTTTGGCCGGTAGGGTTATAAGTTTATTTTGGAAAAAACATGACAGAATGGGTCTGTTGGTCTCATGGATAGTGGCATGTGGAGTGTGATGGTGGTTTGAGGTTCAAATCCTTGATTGTGCAAATTGAGATTATTTTTGCTGGTAGCCTTAGGAGGAAGTTGTGTTTGACCGAAACACCAAGAGTTTGAATAGATTTGAATGGGGTTATTGTTAGCCGAATTTGAAGAGTTGGATGGGAGGAAATTAAGGAGAAAATTAAGAAAGTTCGAATTCGAAGAAGAGTCTTGCCAGGTTTGAACTCTGGCACTTAGTGTTTCAGTTGTGTAGGGATGTTGGGGGGAGGTGTTTAGTGTGTGGAAGGCTGAACGAAATTGGGGAGTTCTTTTGGGGTAAAATTCAGCTATGTATTGGTAATTGGTCATTTCATTTTGGGATTTCGCCAAATTTTGGTTTTGCTCACTCTTTTTTTATGAAGTCGATTTATGCTAGGAAGTCTTTTGGTATCAGTTGTTTCTGGCTAGTGCTTTCAGGTACTTTCATTTTGGGACTATCTCGGTTGTTATTCTTCCCCTTCTACTCTTTGACAATTGTTTTCCCTTGATACCTTTTGTAGCCGAATAACCTCCTTTCTTTTCTCTATCTGACCCTTTCGGTTTTTAGCCTTAATCTTGATTGAATCTCTTATTCTCTCTAACTCAATTGATCAGGTCATTGATCGAATACATTTTTTCTTCCCTCTCTCAAATCTTTCTGTTCTTCTTGCTTTGGCTGAATCTCGTTGATTGACTATTGTCGAAAGTCATTTGAGTTATTGGTGAGGGTAAGTACAATCGCTTCATTATTTCTTTTCTAACCGAATCTCTGTTAGCTGTACTGCCAAGTTTCGGCTTTCCCATTCTTTTTCTCTTTGGGGCCAAATGTAAGCTTTTTGTCTAAACATCTTATGATTTGCCCAATCTTGCTAGGAGTGTGGATTCTATTGTGGAAGTTCAGGCTGATTATTCTTCTCATTACAAGCGGTCTATTCACTTTTGGGGTAAGTGCTTTAAGTGAGATGTGCTTTTATTGGACTTTAAATACTTATGAATTGATGAAATGTTTCTTATGAAGGTCAAAGTTTTGGAATGGCACGTGAGTGTTAAGTCAATAAGGATCTGCGATTGTTGGTTTGGTAAGTGACAGTGGATCGAACAAATCCTTTTTGATATTGTGGTATGGATTAATGATGGTTTTAGGCTAATGAGGGATTATTGTTAATCATAGGTACGTTGATCTCGGAAGCATTTCGGTTGCAACCCCATAACAGGTGTGTGTAACACTACCATTGGATGTGAAACTGCAAAGGCTGAAAAGTCGGAAAGCCGAAAGGCTGAATAGCCAGAAAAGTGGGTTAACGACACCACACAGGCGTGTGGGCGCCCGTGTGGCAAGCTGTGTGGTCAATGAGATGGCCATGAGCGTCTTCATCGGCCAAAATGATACTGGGCCATGTAGGCCCAACAGGCCTGTGGGCCCCACATGGAATTAATCACATAAAAGTGTGGTTACTATTAGGCTAGGGTGTGTAAACCACACGGCTAAAGCCAATTCAGGCTATGTAGGCCATACAAGTGTGAGGGCCCTTATGGGCTGTGGGCCCATTATCATTGATTGACTATTAAGGTTGCACAGGTCGCCCAAGACGACTGTGGACCTACTGTTGGGCCAGTAAGTGTACCTAGACCTTTATTTTTGGTAAGATGATTGTTTTACCCCTATGTGATGTATGACTGTAAGCATGCCATTTTTACTGTATGTACATTTATATCATGTTGCATTTCATGGGGTGGGATATATGATTTTAGAGGAAATGTACTAAAAGGCTATAAGCCTATTACTGGCAGCTCTGCTGCAAATACTGTTTTAGTGCCGTAACCGGTACGACTTGGTGTGTAGGGTTTGGTGGGTCGATTTTATCCGTACATGGTGTGTAGGGCTAGTACAGAGATGGTGTGTAGTGGATGGATTGGGTAGGATTCTGTGTTTCCATGCTGTACTCAAATAGGCTAAGGCCCAAACTGCCACTGATACTAAAATGGGCTTAGGCCCAAACTGTTACTTCTACTGAAAGAGGGGCTAAGGCCCCTAAATGAAACTGAGGGCTTAGGCCCAAATTGTGTGTACTCTGATTGTATGCTTTTGATGGGATTTCACACACTGAGTTTTCATAAACTCACCCATCTACTAACTGTGCAGGAAATCCCCAGGCTTAGGCGGATTGAGGCCACAGAGGACTTAGAGGTGGCCACTCGACGAAGTTTCTTTTAATATTATAATTAAGATTTAATTTTGGGTTTCATTATGTAATAAGGCCTCTGTAATTTTTTATTTTTTGGGTTTATTTCTTTTTGATTTATATCTGCTAGCAGTAAGATGTGGGTTTTCAAAAGATATGCATGATTTACCAAAATACCACAAATACACAAAACTGTTTCAAAAGCTTTCGCGATAAACAAGATTTTTTAATTAATAAGTTTTAAAGTGAATAGTTTTTTATAGTGACACAAATTTTAAAATCATTTTCTAGTTCACACAAGGAGGCTAAATAAACATTGGGCTTATCAAACGATTTTACGCTTTACGAAAACACTTTAATCTGACCTTGCCAGATTTGACCATAATATCTAGGCTAGGTTTGGGGTGTTATATTTAGTGGTATGAGAGCCAGGTTGTAAAACTCGACTGGAAAATTTAACAGAATTGTTTCAAATGGTTTAAAGTGATTGATATTATTTGGAAATATTTTATTGAAGGAGTGGTACACCAAGTCTCTGCGTCGATCCTATAAGTTTCTGACTGTTTATACTAAAATGTTATTACTGAGACTACTCAGGGTAGTAAAAACTATACCGAAACTCCCTAGTTAGAGTGAACTATGAACCGTAGCAAGACTGCGAACTGCGGAAACAAACTTTGAGATAATATTGTTCATAAGAAAGCTTTAATAAATATTGGAACAATAAATTGACTGGCATAAATCTGTTAAAACAGACTAAGCACCTTCGATAATGAGCACTAGAGGTACTTGTGGAAGATGCCGAGGGCAGAAGCCGTGGGAGTGCTCAGGTTGAGTCTTCATCAGTTCGACACCAGCCTAATGAGGAAGCTAGAGAGGCACCAATTTCCCCAATGACTAGGACGGGGTCTCAAAATCGGGTGGCTGGGGAACACGCGCTATCCCAAACGATGTTGAGGATTCTGGAAAGGGTCTCTGGGCTTAGTACTGGCACTGTTGGCCGTGGGTCGATTATGGAACGACTTAGGCCTAATGGGGCTAAGATATTCAGGGTATTGCTGGAGTGGCCCTAGTGTGGCTTAATATTGGATCAAGGCCATAGAGAGGATCATGGATGACCTCGACTGCACCCCTGAACAGAAACTAAAGGGTGCAGTATCACTACTGAGAGACGAGGCCTACCAGTGGTGGCTTACTGTCAAAGAGGGCACTCAAGCAGATCGTTTGACCTGGGAGTTTTTCAAGACTAATTTCCAGGCTAAATATGTGGGTGCCAGCTATGTGGATGCCCGTAGGAAGAAATTTTTGAATTTAACTCAAGGAGATAAGACAGTGGTTGAATACGAAGCTAAATTTTTCTGGCTTAGCCGCTATGCACAAGGGATGGTGGAAACTGAATATGAGTGTTGCATTCGTTTCGAATACGGCCTTAAAGATAGTGTACGGGTTTTAATATCTCCATAGAGGGAGCGAGATTTTGCTGCTTTGGTGGAAAAGGTGAAGATCGCCGAGGATGTGAAGTGCGCTTAGTTCTAGAATCACGAAAAGGAAATGGATAGGTACACGAGGGATTCAGAGCCCTCAAGCCCATTTTTGAGGTCTAAGAAAAAGCCTAGAGTTGATGGGCCAATCAGAGTTGAGACCCCTGTTACTGTTAATCGACTGTAGCCCTATGCTGATTGTGGGAGGCATCATCAAGGTGAGTAATGGTGAAGGATTAGGGCATATTTTAGGCGCAGATCTTTGAAGCACTGTATCAGAGATTGTCCACGAAGGCCCAATCAGATGCAAGCTACTGGTACGGATACTATTCAGCAGTCGTCGAGAGGTCGTGGTCAGGCCAGGGGTGGAAATGGTTTGGGCCGTGGCTGTGGAACTTGGGGTAGAGGTGCTTGTTATACTAAGTCAAGGTAGCCAGCACTGATTTATACTACACATCACCAATTGGACGGAGATGCCCCAAATGTTGATGCGGGTACGTTCTTTATCCATAATGTACCTTACTCTTCACTGATTGATGTTGGGTCTATGCATTCCTATATGACATGTACTGTACTTGAAACCTCGGGTTAAATGTGGTAGTGTTTTGGAATTAGAGTGCACAGTGGGAATGTAGTAGTGTAGTCTATGTTATGCGATTGATCTGATAGTTGGAAATTTTAGAGAAAAAATTTCTTTAAAGAGGGGTGAATTGTAACGCCTCAAAGTTTGGGCCTAGAAGTATTAGGTCTTGAGTGTGGGTGCAATTAGGATACTGCAAATAAATATTTAGTTGTGCAAGAAAGTGACACAAACGCATGTTTGGCTTAGTGGTTGTGTGCGCTGGAAGTGTATAGGAAGTTATAGGTTCAAGTCTTGGCTTCCACAAAATTTTGCTTTTTAAGGATAAAACCCCTATCTTTGGCCTGTAGGGTTATAAGTTTATTTTGGTAAAAACATGACAAAATGGGCCTGCTGGTCTGATGGATAGTGGCATGTGGAGTGTGCTAGTGGTCTGAGGTTCAAATCCTTGCTTGTGCAAATAGAGATTATTTTTGCTGGTGGCCTTGGAAGGAAGTTGTGTTTGACTAAAACACCAAGAGTTTGAACCAATTTGAATGGGGTTGTTGTTAGCCGACTTTGAAGAGTTGGATGGGATGAAATTAAGGATACAATCAAGAAATTTCAAATTTGGAGAAGAGTCTTGCCAAGTTTGAACTCTGGCACTTAGTGTTTCGGTTGTATAGGGATGTTGGGGGAGGTGTTTAGTGTGTGGAAGGCTTAACAAAATTAGGGAGCTCTTTTAGGGTAAAATTCAGCTATGTATTGGTAATTGGTCATTTCATTTTGAGATTTTGCTAAATTTTGGTTTTGCTCACTCTTTTTTTTAAAGCCAAATTGTGTTAGGAAGTCTTTCGGTATCGATTGTTTCTAGCTAGTGCTTTCGGTAACTTTCATTTTGGGAGGTTACTTTCATTTTGGGACTATCTCGGTTGCTATTTTTCTCCTTCTACTCTTTGACAACTATTTTCCCTTGATACCTTTTGTAGCCGAATAACCTCATTTCTTTTCTCTCTCTGACCCTTTTAGTTTTTAGCCTTAGCCGTGATTGAATCTCTCCTTCTTCTCCCTGACTCAATTGATCGCCTCTTTGATTGAATACATTTGTTCTTCCCTCTCTTAAATCTTTCTGTTCTTCTTGCTTTGGCCGAATCTCCTTGATTTGCTATTGCCGAAAGTCATTTGAGTTATTGTTAAGGGTAAGTACAATTGTTTCATTATATCTTTTCTAGCCGAATCTCTGTTAGTTCTACTACCAAATTTTGGCTTTCCCCTTCTTTTTCTCTTTGGGGCTGAATGTATGCTTTTTGTCTAAACATCTTATAAGCTACCTAATCTTGCTAGGAGTGTTATTCTATTGTGGAAGTTCAGGCTGATTATTCTTCTCATTACAAGCCGTCTATTCACTTTTGGGGTAAGTGCTTTAAGTGAGATGTGTTTTTATTAGACTTTAAATACTTATGAATCGATCAAATGTTTCTTATGAAGGTCGAAGTTTTGGAGTGGTACATGGGTGTTAAGTTAGTAAGGATCTTTGATTGTTGGTTTGGTAAGTGACAGTGGATCGAACGAATCCTTTTCGATATTGTGGTATGGATTAATGATGGTTTTAGGCTAATGATGGATTGTTATTAATCATAGGTGTGTTGATCTCAGAAGCGTTTCGGTTACAACCCCATAACAGGTGTGTGTAACACTGCCATTGGATGTGAAACTGTAAAGGCTGAAAAGCCAAAAAGTAGAAAAGACGAAAGGCTGAAAAGCCAGAAAGTGGGTTGATGACACCACACGGGCGCCCACACGCCCGTGTGGCAGGCCGTGTGACAAAACATAGCCGTGTGGTCGACGAAATGGCCATCAGCATCTTCATGGGCCGAAACGATACTAGGCCATTTTGAGCCGAACTAGGCCATGTACAACAAGCCTGTGGGCTCTAGATGGAATCAATCACATAAAAGTGTGGTTACTATTGGGCTAGGCTGTGTAAACCACACGGCTAAGGCCAATTTGGGCTATGTGGGCCATACGAGAATTTTGGCCTACATGGGCCTACAATATGGGTCATAGGCCCATTATTATCGATTGACTGTTAAGGTTGCACGGGTCTCCCAAGACACTGTCGACCTACTGTTAGGTGGGTAAGTGTACCTGGACACTTATTTTTGGTAAGATGATTGTTTTACCCTTATGTGATGTGTGACTGTTTAAGCTTTCGAGTTTTACTGTATGTGCATTTATATCATGTTGCATTGCATGGGGTGGGATATATGATTTTGGAGGAAGTGTACTGAAAGGCTATAAGCCTATTACTAGAAGCTCTGCTACAAATACTATTTTAGTGCCATAACCGGTACGACTTGGTCTGTAGGGTTGGGTGGGTCGATTTTATCCCCACATGGTGTGTAGGGCAAGTATGGAGATGGTGTGTAGCGGATGGATTGGGTAGGATTTCGTGCTTGCATACTTTACTGAAATGGGCTAAGGCCCAGATTGCCATTGATACTTAAATGGGCTCAGGCCCAGACTGTTACTACTACTGAATGAGGGGCTATGGCCCTAGCTGAAACTGAGGGCTTAGGCCCAAATTGTGTTTCTTTGATTGTATGCTTTTGATGGGATTTCACACACCGAGTTTTCGTAAACTCACCCATCTATTAACTGTACAGAAAATCCCCAGGCTTAGACAGATTGAGGCGACGGAGGACTCAGAGGTGGCCACTCGATGAAGTTTCTTTTAATATTATAATTAATATTTAATTTTGGGTTTCATTATGTAATAAGGCGTCTATAATTTTTTATTTTTTTGGGGTTTATTTATTTTTGATTTATATATGCTAGTAGTAGGATGCGGGTTTTCAAAAGATATGCATGATTTAACAAAATACCACGAATACGCAAAATCGTTTCAAAAGCTTCCACAATAAATAAGATTTTTGAATTAATAAGTTTTAAAGTGAATACTTTTTGATAGTGACCCAAATTTTAAAATCATTTTCTAGTTCACACAAGGAGGCTAAATAAACATTGGGCTTGTCAAACGATTTCACGCTTTACGAAAAACACTTCAATGTGACCCCGCCAGATTTGGTGGCCACAATGTCTAGGATGGGTTTGGGTGTTACAATAAGAATACCATGGTAAACAACCTCAACAAGTTGAAGGAAGGCCACCGCAATATTTTCCTCAGTGATTTCAGAAGTCTAACAAGATTTTTAATTCAAAAAAATCTTTGATGTCCTGAAGCAACTTCATATCAACATACCACTGGTGGAAGCATTGGACCAAATGCCCAATTATGTAAAGTTCATGAAGGACATATTGTCAAAAAAGAGCAAAGTAGTAGAATTTGAAACTATTGCTCTTATTGAAGGGTGTATAGCAATGTTGATAAACAAATTGCCATCGAAATTGAACAACCTTGAGAGTTTTACTATTCCTTGCTCAACTAGAAATCATTGTGTAGGCAAGGCATTAGTGATTTAGGTGAGAGCGTAAATTTAATGCCTATGTTTATTTTCAGAAAATTGGGAATTGGGAAAGTGAGACCTACAACTGTCACACTGCAGCTAGTTGATCATTCTTATGCATATCCAGAAGGTAAAATTGAAGATATGTTGGTAAAAGTTGAAAATTTTATTTTGCTGGCATTTATTATTCTAGAATGTGAAGCTGATAAAGAGGTACCAATTATTCTTGGAAGACCTTTTCTAGCACTGGTAAAACAGTAATTGATTTACAGAAAGGTGAATTAACAATGAGAGTTAGTGACCAGCAGATAACCTTTAATGTTTTTGATGCCATGAAGTGTTCAGACACAAATGAAGATTGTCATGCCATTGGTATTATTGACACAATAGTGAAGGAAGAATTGGCAGAATTTTGTTGCAACAATTCTGATAATGAAGTAGTCTCAATTGAGTTGAATGAAAAGGAACTGATTGAAGAAATTAGTGAACTGAAGGAGGCTAAGAAACTTGAAAATGGTGCAAAGAGGAGTTTTGAATCTTTAAATTTATCAGAGCATTGTTTTAAACCTCTTCGACCTTCTGTAGAGGACCCGCCTATTTCCATTACATTTAAAGTACGTCTACTTGAGAGACAACAACAAGTCGCTAGTAGTTATCTCTGCAGAATTAACATCTGACCAAGAGGCTCAATTGTTAGAAGCTTGAAGAAATCTAAGCAGGCGCTGGGGTAGACAGTCGCGGATATCAAGGGAATGAGTTTTTCCATCTACATGCATTGAGGAGAATTCATACCTTAGGTTTGGGGGTAGATATGCTCCTCTCAGAACACATATCTTTTCTCCTCACAGTCCATGTGTCCTTCTTCTATTCTCTCTCCTCCTTTTATAAGGTAGATACATCCCTCTCAGTACACATATTTTGCTCCTCTTTTTCAAGGTGATTTATCTGGTACATTTGGCAATCTCTCCCACCGTTTGCCATGGCAATTTTTCACCTCCTTTATTCACTTTTTCTCTTCCTCTTTTCCTTCTTGCCTCATTCATCCTACTTTCTCATACTACCAAAGACTACCAAACCTATTTCCAGCAATTAAAAGTAACATTAATTTATAGTTAAAACACAATCCAAGCTTTAGTATGTAATGCTTTGGTAATAAGTCTAAAATGCAAACATATTTTCTTAATTACAAGCAAATACTTCAATATAGAGGCTTGAGATATAACTCTATACAATAGTTATCACACCCTCAAACTTGAATTATTGCTTGTCCTCAAGCAAATATGTATTAGTATGCATCCATGCATGCCTGTATGAGTTTGCCAAAACATTACAATTACCTAATATATCATTGAACTATCTGAAAATATATTTTATACCACCATTCTCAGCAATATTGTATTAAGAAAATTGGTTCAAATTTTATAGGCTTGTTTAGCAAGTGAGGTGCAGAAATATTACCAAAAGAAATAGAAAAATCCTAAAAATTTCATGCAATTCTGATTATAGCAAGCATCTCTTCACATACTTAGTATAATTATCCTTTAAAGTCAGTTTCTCTATTTACAACAAATTCTATTATCTGAATATTAACAAAAACTTTCTAAGGAATTCATCTTGTCACATGATTTCTATACTTGACAACATCAATTGATCAAACACTAGATTGCCAAATATTACATCTTGCCATAATTTGAATGGAATTCACTCATGAAGCTAATGCTTTTAACTAAAAGGATGGATGGAGCAAACAATTACCTCCTTAGCTACTTAGCCTAACACTATAATGGAGTGTCTCAATTTTTTTTCATCACTCTTATTTGAAATTGTTTTTCTAATCAATAATGTAATGGAGTAGACAAAACATTACGAACCTACTCAACAAATCCCAAACGTTGGAGTGTTCAATGTATTTTACCATGATAAACATTATTTATTGCTGCCAGCTTACTGAATTTAGGTTCAAGAAATCCTAAGTGTATTAAAAGAAACCTACTATAAACTGCACTTATAAGTAGGACATTCTACTCTTAAGGATAAATCTTCAAACAACTATCCTAAGCTAAACAAACCTAATTACTCGAACAAGTTTTTTAAATTTATCAAAGAGTTATTATCCTCATCGAATATCATAGGCAAAAATATACTTAGCATGCTAAGTCTGGAAATTATTTGAAAATTGTATGTCATGCGAAAATAAATGAAAAAACAATTAAAATACATATCTAATGCAACCTATATCCACAACACACCCCCAAACCTAGGGGATGCATTATTCTCAATGCATAAAAAAATGAAAAATGTTAGAAAACAAAAACAAATATTTACAAATATGGAAATGCAATAATAGACAAAAAAGAATGCATGTGTAACAGCCCTTTTTTCCATGGTGTCAAAAACAGTGGTTTTAGGGCCACTAAATACAACGAGTAAGTTTGTAAATATTATATTTAATATGTATGAGTTAATTGTGACTTCGAAAATGTTTCTGATATAGTGATTTTTGTTTTATAAGCGATTTATTAAGTACTAGTGGTATGACCCTAAGGTCAAGTGGTTTTAGAAAATGAGGTATCGGGACATTGTTTCTATAAACCGAGCCGTAAATATTTTTTATAAATATTTATGGAGTGTCATTAAGGTGGTATTAATGTTTTGTTAAAAAAATTTAACGTTTCGATAGTTAATTAATGAAAAAGGACTTAATTGTAAAGGATGTAAAGTTTGGTTACTATTTGATTTGAGTGATTAAATGGCTTATTGAATAAAGGAAAAGTGACTTAAATGGTCATTAAACCATTTAAGGGTTAGTGGACAAATATGGAAATTTATTTGGTGTTTTAATTAATTATTAACCAAGGGTAAAATGGTAATTTGATAAATTAAATTAAATAAAATAAAAAGAAAAGTTATCATCATCTTTTAATTTTGGTTTTCTTCACCGAATGGCTAAAAGAAAGGAAGCCATTTTTATAACTTTAATTTTCGGCCACTTCACAAGCTAATTGGTATGTGATTTTAGCTCTGTTTTTAATAATTTTTATATTTTTGAGATTGTTGCAACTAGCTCCGGCTAGCCTATACCTTTGATTTTGAAACTGTTAAAGATTTTGAATGTTGCCATGTTAGAAAAAGGGAGCAAATATCAATTGAAAGTTACAGATGCAGACATGTTAGAAGCATCAGTCAAAGTTTGATAATTCAGGTTTCTCGGTTATACGATTACTATGAATTTCTCGATAGACATACTACTAATGATAAAGTGATGATAGGAGAACCTCATAGCTATTTAGAGAAGTTCAAATATAGTATCAAGTTTTTATATGACTTCTGATACGAGTTCTGAATCAAAATGAATTATGATTGACTTATTTATGAATTATCATTAAGAAGATGACAGAATGATTTAATGTTATGGTTTTTATCAGGTGAGAAATTTTGAAGACGAAATTTTCGTAAGGGGAGTACAGCCCGTTTTTCAATGGTGTCAAAAATAGTGGTTTTGAGGCCACTAAATCTGACGAGTAAGTTCTTAAATATTATATTTAATATTTACGAGTTAATTGTGAGTTTGAAAAGGTTTTTGATATAATGATTTTTGTTTTATAAGAGATTTATTATGTTCAAGTGGTATGACCCTAATATCAAGTGGTTTTAGAAAATGAGGTATTGGGACATCGTTTCTATAAACTGAGCCGTAAATATTTCTAAAACAATATCTATGGAGTGTCATTAAGGTGGTATTAAAGTTTTGTTAAAAAAATTTAACATTTCGATAGTTAATTAATTAAAAAGGACTTAATTGTAAATGATGTAAAGTCCGGTCACTATTTGATTTGAGTGATTAAATGGCTTATTGAATAAAGGAAAAGGACTTAAATGGTAACTAAACCATTTAAGGGTTAGTGGACAAATATGGCAATTTATTTGGTGTTTAATTAATTATTAACCAAGGGTAAGCTAACCCGTACCTTCGATTTTGAAACTGTTAAAGATTTTGAATGTTGCCATTGATGAATCTTGTGATTTTTTATGTTAGATGATGAATTTGGAATGTTGATTGATATTTAAAAGTATTTTGTTAAGTGATTTTGATGAATTTTTTGATCAGGCACGAATTTGTTAAATTAATAAAAGTATAAGGATTTAATGTCAAATTGTTGCATAAACGGGATGTTTTGAATACCGTGAACATTCAGCTAGCTTGGGTTTGTATTAAAAATGGCTAATTTGCATGTTTTGGGCTCAAGGACTAAATTGAATAAAAGGTAAAATTTTAGGGGCAATTTTGTAAAATGTCAAAAATGACCAAAATGTATGAAATGAATTGTTTTATTGTCTAAATTAATAAACTCATTGAAATTATTAATTTAGATCAAGATTGGGTGGAAAATTGAAGAAAAATAGAAAATTACCAAAATACCCTTGAATTTTGGTATTTTTGTAATTTAGCCAGGTCAGTTCGAATGGATTGTGTTCTGTATAATTTTGATTAAATAGAATGTTAATATGTGATTATATTATGATTAAATCAATATATATATGTTAGTATGCAATTTATTTTGTTATGAAACGACGAAAATCCAAGGACGTACGACAATTACTGAGTCCCGTTTGAACCTTAGGAATTCGTAGGATATAGATGACATGTCATTAAGGTTACCAATTCTCAGGTCGAGAGAGCTCTTACCGATATTCAACTCGCATGAGCTTCAGCTCATATGAGTTTACCGGTTACAACTCGTAAGAGTATACCGATTCAGAGCTCATATGAGCATACATGTACAGGAATTGATGGATTACAGTTTAGCACATCATGTGTGAGCTACCTGAGTATCCAATGATATTCTAAATGGTTCAAAAGGAAATGTTATGTTACGAGACGATATGAGTTCTATACGAACTAATACAGGTATATACATGAAATACATGGAAATGATGGTACATGTTATATTGATATATTGAAATGGATGATATATGTATATGAAGAAACGGTAAGAGAATGATATGTATCATGACATGTACCTATATGAATATCTTTGATATGTTGACACATGGAAATTATGTAAGTTGAGACAAGTAATAAACTCAAGTGTGACATGTTTGGAAAATAAGGTTATCAATGTTGAATTAATATGAAATATGTTCAAGTATGCAAACATGTGTTGTTGTTTGATGCTTAGGAAAGTGCCAAGCTATTGGTTGAATGGTAATATGTTCACTTATAAGTTACATTGAAATGGTAAGTGCTCAAATGAAAATATGCTTGTGCTCATGAAAGAGTGGTAAGGTTTAAATTATGCAGTTTCTTATGAAATGGCTTATCATGTGATTAATTTGGAAAGGGCTATGTTTAAATGCACTAGCTTGTGGCTATGGTTGTATGATATGCTTATGACTTGTGTTATGTATATAGAATGGGTGTGGAAAGTGAAGAAATGCAAATGAAAATAAAGAACTTTGGAAGAGTTTAAAGTTGTTTAAAATCCTATTATGCTAGCGATAATATGTATAAGTGATGTTGTGGATCTACTCATTTTGTGAGTTACTGAATATGGTTCCATGAACCGTGTGGTATCGGTATAGTTTATTCTTGATATGCATAAATTTCATATTGGAGATGGATTGATATGATTAAAGTTTATACGAGCTTACTAAGCATTCATTGCTTATGTAGTTGTTCATCTTTACTTTTTAGATTATCAGAAGCTCGATCGGGTTGAAAGCTTGTCAGAGCTATATCACACTATCCATTGGTTCTATTGGTGCTTTTGGATGTTGTGATTTTGGTTATAATGGCATGTATAGGTATTCTGGTTAATGTTGACCTATGTGTTTGAATGTTGAAATGGCTATTTGACTTGGTTGAGTTTTGGTATCTTGGTATAATGGAAACGTTTAGCATGTATGTGAGTAGCCTTATTATGGTTAATGTTTGTCTTGTTTGTTTGAATGATAGAAGATGAAATGATAGTTGAATGTGCATATGGTATATGATATGTGGTATATGTGGTGATTTGGTACCTTTTTATGTATAGGTATTTTGGTTAATTGATATTAGTTAAAGAATGACATTTTAGTACCAAATGGCTTGTGTTTCAGCAAGTATGGTATGTATGGATGCAAATCAAATTAGAAGTTGTTATTTTGACCAAATGGAGTACTTGGTTATACAAGTATGTAAATTCTCATTTGAGATGCCTATGGGCATATTGGTTGAGTGTGGTTATACTATATGTATAAAGCTAGATT
Source organism: Gossypium hirsutum (assembly GCF_007990345.1). Taxonomy (NCBI): domain Eukaryota; kingdom Viridiplantae; phylum Streptophyta; class Magnoliopsida; order Malvales; family Malvaceae; genus Gossypium; species Gossypium hirsutum. Next base: position 40,496,011 of record NC_053433.1, read on the forward strand.
ATGTATGATTTTGGTGCCTTGCTATGGCTAGTATACATGTGCATTTTTGGCTATATGTACATGTCTTGTTGGGTGAGAAAAATGGCTTGTAAAATAGACTATTTTTTTCCATACAGGTAGAGGCACAGGTGTGTGTCTTAGCTGTGTGTGACACATAGCCAGGTGACACAGTTGTGTGTCCCCTGTTGCTTGTAAAGGTTTGTAAGTCAGTATGTTCACACAGTCTAGCACACGGGCGTGTGGCTTGGCCTTGTGACCCAAGTCAGTTTAATCACATGGACATGGATACAGGCTGAGACACTGTTGTGTGTCCCTAATTCAAATGCCCACATGGCCTAAGACACTGGAGTGTCTCTTGGCCGTGTAAGTCACGCAGCCTGGCCACATGGTTGTGTGACCCCTGCAGTTTTAAAAATTTTAGTGTTTGTAGAAAATTCTCTGAGTTTCCGATTTAGTCTCGATTTGTTTCTAATGTGTATTTTAGGCCTTGAGGGCTCGTATAAGGGACAATATGTATGATTTGACTTGGATATAATTTCTTTATTGATGAAATATTTGAAATTTCTGTTTGTTTGATTTGTAAACTCCAGTAATGCTCTATCATGGCCTATTTCGGTGACGGATACGGGTTAAGGGTGTAACAGCATGAATTAGAAATAAAAGCTTGGACAGAATATTTGTTACTCTCAATTTGGTTTGGTTGACTTCTTGGCTGCACATTTGTAATGATCTTACCTCTCTGTTTCACCATTATTAACTTGAACTGCTTTTCAAGCAACTGTCTTGTAATGCTTCCTTTTGAGCTAAATAATAGGCACCTCTTCTTCATCATTAGAATATGATTTTGTGAGTTCATCACTCAGTTGATGAACTACACATTCTTGTGCGATCATATGTGCTTTCGATCTTGGTGTGGTGGAAGTGGTAGGTGGTGTAGAAGTATGTTGTCGTTCATCTTCCTTTTTGTCAGACTCGATATGTACAGATTCAGTTCGCTCTTCTCCTCCTTCTTTTTCTATTGTGGTAGGTTCTTCATCATCATCTTCATCATCTGGTTCCAATAATAGTTCCTTCGAAGAAATAGGGAACGCGAGCATTGGACAGGTAAAGTTCTTTTGAAGGGACTTCTTAATGGCTTTGTCCCTTCTTCTAACATAGCCCTAGAATATTTCTATTTGTTATTAAGCTTTGCTAAGATTAATGGTGTAACATCTCGAAATAGGCCTAAATGGAATAGTGATTGCGAAACCACAAATCTGAGATAGAAAAGTTTCTTTCAATTAATTTTTGTGATTTATCGAGTGATTAGATGCATGTGTTAGAGTATTGATAAAAAATTTTATAGATTGCATGTTTAATTTGCCTATTAGGGCTTATTTGCAGAAGTTGCTGTAACAGCCCGATTTAGGGCCTAAACGGAACGATGGTTTTAGAACCACGAATTCGAAGTCGAAAAATTTATTCCGGTTAAGTTTTAAGGTTTATTTATTGATTAAAATATTGTGTAAAAATATCGTTAAGTAATTTTACTGATAAAGTGCTTAATTGGACTTTTAGGAGTAAATTGCAAAAGTTGCAAAATATGTGTTCTAATCCATAAGTACTTGATTGAAATGGAGGTTTAAAGAGGAGGACCTTAAATAGCAATTAGACCATTATATTTCGTTTGGACAAAAATGGGCATGAATAGGACAAAATTTTAAAGAAAGGCCTTAAGGGCATTTTAGTCATTTAGTAATTAAAATAAATAAAAAGGGAAAATAAAGCCAAAATTGACTCATCTTTTTCATGGAGGCCGAAATTAGCACGGGGGAAGCCATGGCTAGGGTTTTCAAGCTTTCCAAGCTCAATAGTAAGTCTGTTCTAGCCCCATTTTTCAAGTTCTTTACGATTTTGGAATCCCGGTAACTTGATTAAGCTTATTCTAGCAATAATTTAAGCTAGGGTTCATATTTGGAAAAATACCCATAGGTGAAATATGCTTATTTTGATGTTTTATGATAGAATATGAAGGCTGAAATTAAGTTAAACAACATTTGCTAAGCGGTTTTAAGCAAAAATGAGTAAAACGGCTTAATTAGTAAAAGTTGTTATTGTTCATAACTTTGTGTTAGAGTGAGAATTGATGTTGTCATAGAAGGGAAAAATGATCAGCATGTCATAAAACATAAGAATAAGGGATGAATTTTAATTCCCGAGCCTAGGGGCAAAAGAGTAAATATGCAAAAGTTTAGGGGCAAAATTGTAATTTTTCCAAAGTTTAAGTTAAGGACTGTTTTGAATAGTACATTAATTAAATAAATAAAATATGATGTTTTAGATCCCGAAAAATGAGATTTGAATCTAGAATGGGAGAAAAATCGAAAATTGGGAAACTTGGTAAAATGGCCGTTGTATTATCGAGGTAAGTTCATATGTATAATAAGCATTAATTCATGCATGTTTCAATGTAAAATTGATATATTTACTATGATTGCCGAGGTGTTGAAAGTAAGTATAATTATGATTATTTAAATGTTCAATATTAATTCGACATGCAAATGAGAAAGTATGTAAGTTTGTATGTAAATAATATATTATCTTTATTATGTTTTTGTATTTCAGCATAATTTATGTATTGTAGCTGATTTTTGAATCATAATTGACTATTGGAAGTATGGAATCAAGTATTAGAAAGAGAGGGAAATCCTGGTTGAACCTTCGGAAAGATTGGATGATACAAATGGTATGTAGCTAGGTCACATGTATGGTGCTGAGTGCACATCATGTGTACAAGAGAGCTACGAGACATTATGATGTAGCTAGGTCACATGGGTGATACTATGTGTACACCATGTAGACAAGAGAACTACGGGATATATGTAGCTAGGTCGCATGCGTGGTTCCAGGTGAAGGACACCATGTAGACAAGAGAGCTACGAAATAAACTGGCTAGGTCACATGGGTGGTACTAAGTGTTCACCATGTGTACAAGAGAGCCAAAATTATGTGTACAATCGAGCTAGGTCACATGAATGGTGCTAAGTGAAGGCCACTATGTGTACAAGAGAGCTTCAATTTTAAAGGTGGGCTGTGTGCAATACCATCGTATATCTGTTATTATTCCGAAGCGTTCAATTGGGAAATTGATTAAATGAAATTGTGTATGACTTTGTGATGATAAGTGTAAGTATATACATGTGTAACTTATGAGCAATATGCTCGATATGTGATTGGAAATTGGAAAGATTGTTATGGGAAAGTGATGAATACAATTGAAGTGTGAAAGATCAAAATTGACAATAAAACTATTCTGGATAGTTGCAGTGACGTGAATCTAAAAATTTACCAAACATAGTAGGAATTGAATCAGAGACTTAATGAGATATAAAATTAGAGCTTAATGAGTCTATTTTCATATAACAAAAACAGAGCAATCAAAGGAATTCTATATTATGAGATAATTAAGTTTTTGAGAGACCGGTTCAGAATGACTATGTGATCCCCTATTCTGACTTGGAAAAATCATTACAAAATTTTATAAAAATAATTAGGGGATATAATTTATATGCTTGAAATCCTTAATGAGTCTAGTTACAAATGAAATAAACAAGAACATCCTTTGAATTTTGTAAGAGGAGAAAATTGATTCGTAGTGAAGAGTGGTCAGAACAGTTGAGCAGTGAAACAGGGGTAACTTTAATGAATAAAATGTACTAATTGGCTAGACAAATAATTCTGAAAATTTTATGGCAAAAATATATGTGAATCTAGTTTCAAGGAAAATTAATGGTTTGTAATTTGAAGTTCTGTAGCTCCAGAAATAAATAATTTAGTTGCTGGTACTCAGCTAGACAGCTTATTTTGAACCTGTTTATGATTGTAATAGTGAAAGTATGTGTGTTTGTGATGGTAATATTCCAGGAACATATTGTGACTTTGTTTAAAGTATGATATGTATTGTTTATTAATATTTACATACTTACATACTAAGCTATAATGCTTTCTCCCTTCATTTCCTTATATCTATAGTGTAGTAGATGTTAACTCGAGTTGGAGGTCGCCGGAGGTTAAATCACACTATCAAACTATTGATCGATATATAAAGGTTTTAAAGTATTTAAGTCTTTGGCATGTATGAAGACTCATTTAATTGTTATTAAGTTTCTAGGAATTGGCTTAAAATACTGACCTGTGTTATTTGAAGGTGTAATATCCTAATTTTGGGCCTATTCGGAATAGTGGTTTCGTGACCACAAAATTCGAGATAGAAATAATTATTTTATGATTATTTTAAGGTCTATGATATGATTACATGATTGTGTGAAAATTTCGTGAAGAAAGTTTATGCATAAAGTGCTTAAATTGAAATTAGAGACTAAATCAAATAATTTGTAAAACTTTTATTCTAGAAGTTTCTAGTATGAAATTGTTTTGAAATATTAATTAGGAGGTCTTAAATAGAAAGTTTACCAATTTCTAAGTCTATGGACTTAAAAATTGGACATGGATGGAATTTTTGGAAAGTTTAGTACTAAGGGCATTTTGGTCATTTAGGGGTAAAATGAATTAAAATACAAAATTAAAAGCCAATTTTGCTCATCTTCAACCCCATGGATGAATATAGCAAGGAGAAACCATGGATAGGGTTTTTCAAGCTTCCAAGCTCGATTGTAAGTCCGTTCTAGCCTCGTTTTTAATGATTTTTATGTTTTTGGAGTCCCGGTAGCTCGATTAAGCTTATGCTAGCAATAATTCAACCTAGGGTTCATATTTGGAAAAATACCCATAGGGAAAATTTGTGTATTTTGGCGTTTTATGATAGAATATGAGGTTTTAAATTATGTTAGACAACTTGTGCTACTCGATTTTAAGCGAAAACTAGCAAAAGGGCTTAATCGGTAAAAATACCTAATAGTCATAAGTACATGTTAGAGTGAGAATTTGATGTTTCCATAGAAGGGAAAAATGATCAGCATGTCATAAAACATAAGAAAATAGGCTGAAGTTTAATTTACGAGCTTTGGGGCAAAAGTGTAAATATGCAAAAGTTTAGGGGCAAAACTGTAATTTTGCCAAAATATGATTTTGGGTCAATTTGCATAATGTGAGTCCTAATTAGACTATATTTTAAATGATAGAGCAAGGAAAACTAAAATTCGGGCTAAAATGGAAAAATACCAAGTTGTGGATGAAATGGTAAAAGTAGCCATTTTTGCATACGAGGTAAGTTCATGTGTAAATAATGTAGCATAAATGTTATTTTTAAGTTATTGATGTTAATTATATGTTATGCTGATTTTTTCATCGTGAAATATTATGCTTTGTGGTTAATGTTGAGTAATATGCAAATTATGTTTACTACTTGATAAATATGAATTGCTACCGAGTATCGGTTCCGATATTCCATGGAAGACGGCAATGTGAGATCGAGGAAAAAAAGCCCGTTTGAACCTTAGGAATAGATTTTGATACAAGTGACATGTCACTAGGATGGTTGAGCATCCGAACTCGTTGAGTTGAGTCCGAGTTTACTTATGGATGCGAATGTCCGAACTCGTTCAGTTGAGTCCGAGTTCGTTAAATGTAACTAGGCATCCGAACTCCTTGAGTTGAGTCCGAGTTCACTTATGGATGCGAACGCCCGAGCTCGTTGAGTTGAGTCCGAGTTCACTTAGGGGCGGGTTACATGATTTCTTGATTACATATGAGGCACTTATGTGCAAATTATCCGTGTATCCGAGTTGTATTCCGATGTGTTGAACGGGTGAAATTTCTAGTGAAATGAAAGAACACTTAAGATGCAAGCGACATTTTGGTAAGTGTTGTGAAATGGACACTTTGGACAGGTATGTTCTTAACCCTCGGGTTGATAATAGATACAATAACGATAAGGTAGTAAGATGATGAATGATGTTTAGAAATATGATATATGTTTTGGTGATACCATGCTAAAGTTGTTTGGTATATTTGTATTGTTATGTTACTTGTTATTTACATATGAACTTACTAAGTATTTATGCTTACTCCCTCCTCTTTATTTACTGTAGTTTTGAACAAGCCAGCTCGGGAATCAGGACGGGTCGAAGGTTCGATCACACTATCCAAAGGACTTTCATCTGGGTAAATGGCTTGTAAAACTTAAGTATGGCATGTATAGCAATATATTTATTTTGTGTAAATAATTTTATGATATGGCCATGATTGGTTGAGAAAATGTTTGATATTGATAAGTCATGGTGATGGTTAAATTTAGACCATGTTTGATATCATGGAAGTTTAATAGGTTATCTAGTTCATAACAACTCATGAAAAGATGAAATTTGCCTTAAAACAGAATATTGCTGCAGCAATGGCATGAATTTGAAAAATCACTAAAAATAGTATAAATGGAATTAAATGATGAGCAAGTTATGAAATTTAAGCTTAATGAGTCTATTTTCATATGGATAAAAAACAAATGGGCATATAAATTATACTTTATGAGATATTTGAAACCTTGTGAAACAGGGCCAGAGTGATTTCTGGATCCTCTATTCTAACTTTAAAAATTCATAATAAATTTTTAAAAAATAATTAGAAGTAATTCTTTATATTTACAGATTCATTATCGAGTCTAGTTTTAATATAAACAAACCTCGTAGTCATTGAAATTCTGTATAGAGAGATATCTGATTCGTAATACACAGATGTCAGAGCAGTCAAACCCTGAAACAGGGGATACTTTAACTAATAAACTGTACTAATTTGCCCAACCAAAAATTCTATAAAAAAAATTAGTAAATATATATACGAGTCTAGATTTCGGGAAAATTTACGGATCTTGATTTCGAGTTTTTTAACTCAAAATATGATTTTGCTTGTAATTGTGATGCGAGTAACTAGAAAGCTGTGAATGTAGAAACAAAAGATTTAAAGTTCTTAATTTGATAAATTATGTTCCGTAACTCCTCAAGCTCGACTTCGGCGATGGTTTCGGGCGTGGGGACGTTACATTTAGTGGTATCAGAGCAGGTTTAGTCGGTTCTCGGACTAACCTAGCATGTGTAAAAGCTTAGCTATACATGCCACTGGTCTGTGATTGTGTGATGTCTTCCGACGCGTATGAGTACCGTCTTATTTAGACAGGGTACTCTCCAACCGAGCTGCGCTGACCATGTTCAATGTTATGCGAAGGTATTTGAGTAAAGTTATGATTATGATAAGTCCCGGTTTAGAAAAGTATGAATAAAAGTTTATGATACATATGTGATAATATGTGAGATGAAAGTTCATGTTGTGATAAATATCCATATTTGCTTAATGCTCATACGATGTAGTGTATGTGGCTTACTTGATAAGATGAACGAAATAAATAGAAAGTAGTAGAGGTATGAATAAAGGTCATAATATCATGATACAAATGAAAATGTCCTTGTCTTTATTGGACGTTGAATGTTGATGAATGTTAATGATATACAATTTTTTATGAGATAAAGGATTATAATGAAATGAACTTATCTATGTTAAATTGTTGGACTGAATTATATGATTGTAATGATATGTACATGATGATGCACGAAATGAAAGTTGTGATTGTGATTCAAATATCTATGTTTGTTTGGCCTTATATGATGTCATGAGCATGAATTAATTTAATTAAATGAATGGATAAGTAAATCTATCTAGAAAATATAGAATGTATGCGTAAGTATATTGTCTAAATGAGACAACAGAAAAATTGGTGCAAGCCAACATGAATGAATGACATGATTTTGATGATGTTGCTATGATGATGGGAGTTGTGTCATATGTGTATGTATAAGAAAGTCGAGTCAGAGGTCCTACAATCCCTCCCCCTTACCAAAGTGGTACTTATAATGGAATTTCATGAGATTTGTATTGCATAAGTTTTCGGTTGAGAACCCAAAGAGTTCAGTGATAGAATAATTATAAGTATGATCAGAGATTGAAAATGAGCTGATAAGTAAAGTCAGAGCCAGTAAAGTATCGGATTGACGTAAAGATTATTGGAGTTATGCATTGTCCCAGTTAGAAAAGGAATTCTCCTTGGTAAACCAAATTACTCAGGTGCAAGGTAGAGAAAAGTGTAAATCGAAATTTATTCAGAACTGGCCTTCTTTAGTGAATGGTTTAATATGAAATTTGTGACGGCAGAACTAGTTGGGGAAATGATAATTGAAATGTGAACTATCTGAGTGTGACAGTTATGACTGGACAGATTTAGCAGTCTCTTTTGAGATGTTCTATGTGTTTACCCGTTCTCAGAAATATTTCTATGGCTATTGATCTTCTGAAGAAATTCTTGTTATATGGGAATATCTTTTAATCCTGGTGTTGGATGAAAGCATTGGTAGTCTGACTGGTTTATAATTTATATTGCTCTATTTCATTGGGTATTCTATTTCATTTTGTCTGATAAGAATTGATGAGAGAATACATATGATATTATGATTCTGTTTCTTCTACTTGATGCTTCATCTGATATATATGTATGGGAAGATATATTGATCTTGTTATATTTGATTTCAGTGGGATTAAATGATGTTTTCTTCTGGACTTTCTTTCTTTGAAGAATTATCGGGGTATTCTGTATTTTCTCTATGAGTTTGGTTTTCGATTCTCTGGTATAGTATCGTATCTTGGGTTTCTTTATTCTGGATTTCTTTATTCTGGATTTCTCTATCTTGGATTTCTTTATTCGGTTTCCTTGTTATCTTTGTTCCATAATTTGTCAATTATGACTCGTGTTCGAAGTGCGTTCTTCAGCTCGTGATAATCATGTCAAATATGACTATACTTCTAATTTGATCTTGGTAATGTGGTGATTTTAGTATTGGGATTTTTTCTAATTTCTGTGTAAGGATTTGACATCAGTAAAGGCATAGGTGATAAAAGCGCGAGTTTCAGTCGGTATGGTGAATTATTTATTTGAAAGATTTCATGTGACAATTATGTCAGGATTATTTTTCTCAAGTCTGATAATAGAATTTCATTTTGTACAGATAAAAGAGTAAATAGTCTGAACGAGAAGTGTATATTTATTAGAAAGAGTTGGATATTAGTTAAAGTCACTACGAATGATAAGGTTTTCGTCTTGTGAAAGCTGAAAAGTTTATTACATGTTGACAGAGTTCGGATAGATGAGAATATTGGTAACCGAAGCGTCTGAACTAGACTAGTCTACATTGAGTAAAGACTTCCTGACTTTCAGTAATGTACCGTTGTATGAATTGTGATGTGTTTCAAGACAGTGAGGTAATGTGATAGTTTAGAGCATTCGATGTTACATAAAATCTGAGTTGTTAAAGAGGTTAAAGCCGAGCATTGGGATCTATCAAAATTATCCTTGCCAGTGTTGATATTGGGATGGAAATGAGAAGGATTATTCTGGAGGCCATATCAGAATTATTTCCATGGCGGAAAGAGGAAAATGTGATGTATCCTATTGTTAAATGTTTGGCGAGATCTATAAATCATATCGGTATTGAATGAATTCCTACTCATCAGATTCATGAAATTTTAGGTCTTTTTATTGTTGAATTTATTGGAATTCTAGTCTCCATTAACCAAATTGAGATCTGGTTTTATGTCAAGATGACAAGGGAAACGGAGAAGGGTTGAAAATTTAAGAACAATTAAGAGATGAGTTCGTAAACTTTCAGAATATATGAGAAATTAATGAGATATATTGGAGGCACCGCCTGAGTAAAAGTTCTTCAGCACCGAATATGAAATTGAGGAATCTAAGTGAAGACCACATTTCTGGTAAGATTTTTGAGGACGAAAATCCCTAAAGGGGGGAGAGTTGTAATATCTTGATTTTGGGCCTAGTCGGAATAGTGGTTTCGTGACCACAAAATCTGAGATAAAAATAATTATTTTATGATTATTTTGAGGTCTATGATATGATTGCATGATTGTGTGAAAATTTCGTGAAGAAAGTTTATGCATAAAGTGCTTAAATTGAAATTAGGGACTAAATCGAATAATTTGTAAAACTTGCATTCTAGAAGTTTCTAGTATGAAATTGTTTTGAAATATTAATTAGGAGGTCTTAAATAGAAATTTTACCAATTTCTAAGTCTATGGACAAAAATTGGACATGGATGGAATTTTTGGAAAGTTTAGTACTAAGGGAATTTTGGTCATTTAGGGGTAAAATGAATTAAAATACAAAATTAAAAGCCAATTTTGCTCATCTTCAACCCCATGGACGAATATAGCAAGGAGAAACCATGGCTAGGGTTTTTCAAGCTTCCAAGCTCGATTGTAAGTCCGTTCTAGCCTCGTTTTTAATGATTTTTACGTTTTTAGAGTCCCGGTGCTCGATTAAGCTTATGCTAGCAATAATTCAACCTAGGGTTCATATTTGGAAAAATACCCATAGGTGAAATTTATGTATTTTGGTGTTTTATGATAGAATATGAGGTTTTAAATTATGTTAGACAACTTGTGCTACTCGGTTTTAAGCGAAAACTAGCAAAAGGGCTTAATTGGTAAAAATACCTAATAGTCATAAGTACATGTTAGAGTGAGAATTTGATGTTTCCATAGAAGGGAAAAAAGATCAGCATGTCATAAAACATAAGAAAGTAGGCTGAAGTTTAATTTACGAGCTTTGGAGCAAAAGTGTAAATATGCAAAAGTTTAGGGGCAAACCTGTAATTTTGCCAAAATATGATTTTGGGTCAATTTGCATAATGTGAGTCCTAATTAGACTATATTTTAAATGATAGAGCAAGGAAAACTAAAATTCGGGCTAAAATGGAAAAATACCAAGTTGTGGACGAAATGGTAAAAGTAGCCATTTTCGCATACGAGGTAAGTTCATGTGTAAATAATGTAGCATAAATGTTATTTTTAAGTTATTGGTGTTAATTATATGTTATGCTGATTTTTTTATCGTGAAATATTATGCTTTGTGGTTAATGTTGAGTAATATGCAAATTATGTTTACTACTTGATAAATATGAATTGCTACCGAGTATCGGTTCCGTTATTCCATGGAAGACGGCAATGTGAGATCGAGGAAAAAAAGCCCGTTTGAACCTTAGGAATAGATTTGGATACAAGTGACATGTAACTAGGATGGTTGAGCATCCAAACTCGTTGAGTTGAGTCCGAGTTCACTTACGGATGCGAATGTCTGAACTCGTTGAGTTGAGTCTGAGTTCGTGAAATGTAACTAGGCATCCGAACTCGTTGAGTTGAGTCCGAGTTCACTTATGGATGCGAACGCCCAAGCTCGTTGAGTTGAGTCCGAGTTCACTTAGGGGCGGGTTACATGATTTCTTGATTACATATGAGGCACTTATGTGCAAATTATCCGTGTATCCGAGTTGTGTTCCGATGTGTTCAACGGGTGAAATTTCTAGTGAAATAAAAGAACACTTAAGATGCAAGCGACATTTTGGTAAGTGTTGTGAAATGGACACTTTGGACAGGTATGTTCTTAACCCTCGGGTTGATAATAGATACAACAACGATAAGGTAGTAAGATGATGAATGATGTTTAGAAATATGGTATATGTTTTGGTGATACCATGCTAAAGTTGTTTGGTATATTTGTATTGTTATGTTACTTGTTATTTACGTATGAACTTACTAAGTGTTTATGCTTACTCCCTCCTCTCTATTTACTGTAGTTTTGAACAAGCCAGCTCGGGAATCGGGACGGGTCGAAGGTTCGATCACACTATCCAAAGGACTTTCATCTGGGTAAATGGCTTGTAAAACTTAAGTATGGCATGTATAGCAATATATTTATTTTGTGTAAATAATTTTATGATATGGCCATGATTGGTTGAGAAATGTTTGATATTGATAAGTCATGGTGATGGTTAAATTTAGACCATGTTTGATATCATGGAAGTTTAATAGGTTATCTAGTTCATAACAACTCATGAAAAGATGAAATTTGCCTTAAAACAGAATATTGCTGCAGCAATGGCATGAATTTGAAAAATCACTAAAAATAGTATAAATGGAATTAAATGATGAGCAAGTTATAAAATTTAAGCTTAATGAGTCTATTTTCATATGGATAAAAAACAAATGGGCATATAAATTATACTTTATGAGATATTTGAAACCTTATGAAATAGGGTCAGAGTGATTTCTGGATCCTCAGTTCTGACTTTACAAATTCATAATAAATTGTAAAAAAATAATTAGAAGTAATTCTTTATATTTAAAGATTCCTTATCGAGTCTTGTTTTAATATAAACAAACCTCGTAGTCATTGAAATTCTGTATAGAGAGATATCTGATTCGTAATACACAGATGTCAGAGCAGTCAAACCCTGAAATAGGGGAGAATTTAACTAATAAACTGTACTAATTGGAAAAACTAAAAATTCTAGAAAAAATTTAGTAAATAGATATATGAGTCTAGATTTAGGGAAAATTTACGGATATTTATTTCGAGTTTTGTAACTCGAAATATGATTTTTCTTGTAACTGTGACGCTAGTAGCTAGAAAGCTGTGAATGTAGAAACAAAAGATTTAAAGTTCTTAATTTGATAAATTATGTTCGGTAACTCCTCAAGTTCGAATCCGACGACGGTTTCGGGCGTAGGGGCGTTACAGAAGGTCTCTATTTTATAAAGTCATTTAATATAGATAGTCTTGATTATGTTATTAATTAAATGATGCAATTTATGAATGTGCATGCTTGCCATGTGTGTGGTTGAATTAAAGCATGACATGGGCCTTGTAAGCTCTTTTTCAGGGATAGCTTGAATGTGTTTGAAAAGGTTTTAAATTAGAGTGAAATTATGAATCAATTTTTATACGATGATTAGTGATTAAGTCCGGTAATGCCTCGTACCCTGTTCCGGCATCGAACACGGGTAAGGGGTGTTACAAATGGCTATCAGCTTTTGTTGTTTTCCAATATATGAAGTTGTTGATACAAGACCTCTAGAGTATCGACTACCTTCTACTCAAATGCATTATTAGAGGTTGATAGAGCAAAATCATTGGGCCTGGGTGGAGAAGATGTCGGGGAAGGATCTAAATGTCGTGTCAGTTCCTGGCAAGAAACTTTTAGAGCAATGTGCTTAGTTAGAGCACCTTTATTAGGGATTCAGTCTTCATTGGCTTGAAGAGGAACATTAACCTTCTAATAAAGCGCAGTGATAAGCGATGGAAAGTTCAAGGTACCAGCATTTTTCTGAGCACAGTGGTGGACCTCTGGAAAGATAATGTTCCCAACATTTATCTTTCATCCCACCATAATCGAATGGAGTAGCAGCAAATGGTCCTTCGAGATTGTAGAATTGTGGGTGGATGGAATGAGACGATTTTTTAGGAAATGATACCAAACCATGTAGTGGGGCTTTAAAGTTTCCCTGTCAATAGTATAGCAATCATTCCTTGAGACCGACCATCTTATTCCCTTAACACAGACATCAGTAAGCACATGGTTTAATCTTTCTACTGTCATTGTCTGGACAAAATTAGCGTGTTCATTAGGACCATCAGACAACCTGTATTGTGCATTTAGTGAGTCGGCATCAAACAATTCTGAAGCACCCCGTACATATATAAAATCATTTTCAGGGTAAGTAAGGTGAGCGTAGAACTCCTTTACTACTTTAGGGAAAACATCGTCAAGATGGAGACAGAAAATCTAACATCCATGTTGCTCCACGACTGAGGAAATGGCTTTAGTATAGCTTATAAAAGGGTCATCTTGAACAAATTACCGTGGAAAAAATTTGTTCTCATGCCATCATTTCGTCTTTTCTTTGTACAGCTTAGCATTTTCATAGGCTTGAGTTTGAAATTCGTCAATCTCATTCAGCTCCAGTAAGTGATTGTTTCCAGTAAATTTCGAATCCATATGCAGTTTCTTGATTACGCTAAATGGCTTGTGTTCCAATTCAATAGGCAAGTGGCATGGTTTACCATAAACAAGCTGGAAACGTGACATACCCAATGGTGTCTTGAAAGCTATTCGATATGCCTACAAAGTTTCATTCAGTCTTGCTGACCAATCTTTTCAGTTGTATTGACTACCTTCTACAGAATTTGCTTAACATCTCTATTAGAGATTTTTGCTTATCCATTCAACTTGGATGATATGCTGTAGCAATTTTATGTCACACCCCATATCTGTTTAAAGCATTGGCAACTAACTTCCAATCAAAGTTGAACCTTTATCACTGATTAGAGCAGGAGGGGTGCCAAACCATGTAAAAATATTTTTATGAAAAAAGTTTAGTACTGATTTGGCATCATTTGTTGGTTGAGCAGCAGCTTCAACCAACTTTGAGAAATAATCAATGGTGACCATTATATAGATATTGCCCCAAAAGGGTGGAAATGGCCCCATAAAATCAATTTCCCAAAAATCAAATAGTTCCACTTCTATAATACTTTGCAAGGGCATTCCATATCTCCTAGAAAGATTTCCAGTTCTCTGATAGTGATCACAAGCCTTACAGAATTCATGAGCATCCTTAAACATGCTCGGCCAATAAAAACCAGACTGGAGAACTTTGTAGAGTTCACATACCCCTAAAGTGGCCTTCATACGGTGTTGAATGATAGTGGTGTAGAACACTCTGAATTTCATCATCTGAAATACATCTCTGAATGTTTTGGCCTACACACTGCTTGAATAAGAGTGGCTCATCCCAGTAGTATTGCTTAACATTGTGGAGGAATTTCCTTCTTCCTTGACTAGAGAGCTCGGGTGGTAGCAATCCATAGACTAGAAAAATAACAATATTAGCATACTATGGTAATGCCATGGCAACAAACAACTACTCATCAGGGAATTCATCTTTAATCATCTAAATATTGCCTTCTTCATTTCCTATTTCCATGCGTGATAAATGACCAGGCCCTTGATTTTCTGCACCTTTCCTATCTCTAATATTTAGATCAAATTATTGCAGTAGCAATATTCATTGAATTAATCTGGGTTTGGCATCTTTCTTGGTCACCAAGTACTTAATAGCAGAGTGGTCTGTATACACCGTGACTTTAGTGCCCACGAGATAAGCTTTGAATTTGTTGAAGGAAAATACTATAGCTAACAACTCCTTCTCAGTGGTGGTGTAATTTAGCTATAAATCTATAAGCGTACTACGGACATAGTATATAGCATAAATTACTTTAGCTTTTATTTGTCCCAGGACTGCTCCTATGACAAAGTCACTTGCATCACACATCAGTTCGAATGGTAAAGTCCAAACTGGTGCAATGACTATTGGTGTTGTGATCAATCGCTTCTTCAATTCCTAAAATGCTTGCAAGCATAGCCCATCAAAATTAAAAGATCTGTTTTGTTCCAATAATGTGCAAAGAGGTTTGGATATTTTGGAAAAGTCCTTGATAAATCGATGATAGAATCTTACATGACCGAGGAAGCTTCAGATACCTTTTAATGAAGTAAGTGGTGGTAATTTCTTAATAACATAAATTTTTGCTTTGTCAATGACAATTCCTTGGTGGAAAATCTTATGTCCCAGAAGAATGCCCTCACAGACCATGAAGTGGCATTTTTCCAAATTTAGCATAAGATTTGTTTCTTGACATCAACAAAGAACTAACTTCAGATTTTACAAACAGTCTTCAAGTGTATATTCAAACACTGAGAAATCATCCATAAATATTTCTAAGAATTTCTACACCATGTTTGAAAATATTGCCATCATGCAATACAGAAAAGTTGCAGAGGCATTGCATAATCCAAATGGCATTCTTCAAAATGAAAAAGTTCCATATGGAGATGCGAATATGGTCTTTTCTTGATCAGTAGAAGCTATGGCAATATGATTGTACCTTGAGTATCCATCCAGAAAACAGTAAAAGGCTTTCCCTACTAGTCATTCCAACATTTGATCGATAAATGGCAGAGGGAAATGGTCATTCTTTATTGTTTTGTTGAGTTTCTAGTAATCCATAGAAACCGTCCATCCCGTGATAGTACGAGTGGGAATAAGTTTGTTGCTATTGTTTCTTACCACAATGACACTCCCATTTTTAGGTACACACTGAGTAGGTCTCACACAAGAACTATAAAAAATTGGGTATATGATTCCAACATCCAGCCATTTGATAATCTCCTTTTCACAACTTCCTTCATGATGGGATTCAGTCTCCTCTACTGCTCAATAGATTTTCCATGGCAATCCTTCAGTATTATCTTGTGCATGCAAATTTTTGGATTGATCCCTTAGATATTTTCAATTGACCACCCCAAGGATTTTTTATATTTCCTTAAAACTTCCAATAATTGAGCCTCTTGATTTGTTGTTAACTCAGCCGAGATAACTATTGGCAATGTGTTGTTATCTCCTAAATAAGCGTACTTCAAACTTAATGGAAAGGGCTTCAATTCCAGGCTAGAAGGGTCTTTTTACGAATGGCCGAAGAGGTTTAAAAGAACGGTCGGATAGATTTAATGATTTGAAACTTCTCCTTGGTAAATTTCCAATTTGTTGAACTTCCATCAGTTTATTAAGATTTGTAATCATGTCTGCGTCAATTAACTTACATACATCTGCATCATTTTCTAAATTGTTAGAGCAAAAATCTTCAATTTTTTCTTGTACTACTGTATTGATAATCTCAATACCATGGCATTATTCACCATTATCTGCACATCTCATAGCATTAAAGACATTAAAAGTTAATTGTTGATCGTTAACTCTTATAGTTAATTGACCTTTTTTGACATCAATTAATGTTCTACCCATTGCGAAGAAAGGTCTCCCAAGTATGATTGGTACCTTTTTATCAGCCTCACATTCCAAAATAATAAAATTAGCTGGAAAACTAAATTTGTCGACTCTTACTAGCACGTCTTCAATTTTACCTTCTGGATGTGCATAGGATCTATCAGCTAATTGCAGTGTGATAGTTATAGGTCTCACCTTTCTTATTACAAGCTTCTTGAAAACACACATAGGCATTAGATTTATGCTTGCACCCAAATCACATAAATGCTTTGCCTAAATAATTATTGCCAATAGAGCAGGGTATAGTAAAACTCCCTAGATCCTTCAGTTTTGGTGGCAATTTGTTTCTGAACATTACTGTGCACTCTTCAGTGAGAACAATAGTTTCAAATTCTCCTAACCTTCGCTTCTTTGATACAAAAACTTTAATGAACTTGACATAGTTAGGCATTTTCTCCAATACTTCCACCGATGGTATATTAATATGTAATTGTTTCAGGACCTTTAGAAATTTCTTGAATTGAACATCTTGCTTGGATTTTTGGAACCCCCAAGGAAAAGGTGGGGGTGGCCTTCTTTCCATTTATCTAAATTGTTTTGCCATGACATTTTTATCAATAATACAAGTTACATCTGCTTCAACATTTTTTTGGTTGCTCTTTTCCTTTATAGCTTGCCCCCTACTTATTCTCAGTTATTTCATTTGCAAAAGTTGAAATTCCTTCTTTAGTAATGGTGTCATTCACAACTCCTGGTAGTTGAGTACCACTTCAAAGTGTAATGGCTTTGCACTGGTCCTTCTCTGATCGAGAACTCGCAGTGTCACTCGACAATTCTCCTTGCTGTTTGGAATTCAATGTAGTGGCAAATTGCCCTACTTGATTTTCCAAAACTCTTAAAGATGAAGTTTGGCTTTGAATGATAGCATCATTTTTGGCCATATACTTTTTTAATAAAGCTTTCATAGACGAAGAACTTGAAGCTGAATTTTGCTAGGCATTTTGCCGTGGCAAAGATTGATTGTACCCAGCTGGTACACTCATAGCATTCTATCAAATGGCATTACTGGCATTTCCCACCCCTTGATTACACCAACTAAAATTAAGATGTTGTTTCCACCATGGATTGTATGTGTTGGAGTATAGGTTGTTGTTGTTACGATTAAAATACCCCATGTAATAAACTGAGACTAGGTTCGATGGGCATTCATCAAAAACATGATCTTCTCCAAAGTAAACACTTGCTAACTTTGCTACTTTATTTCCTACACTGTAGATGGCCTTTTCAACATTTTAATCATATCTATTAAAGATGATACCTGAGCTGTTAGAGATGTAATTGCATCAAGCTCCATTGCTCATGCAACTCTTCTGCTAGTTCCAACTCTGGTAGTGGGTATTGATAATCGTTATTTGTTATCCTTTCCATAATTTCATAAGCCTCATTGTATGATTTATCGAGTAAAGTCCCATTGGCAAATGCGTCGACAACCATTCTTGTTTGAGCATTCAATCCATTGTAAAACATTTCCATTTGCATCCAATGCAAGAAACCATGCATCGAGCATTTTCTTAATAGCTCCTTGAATTACTCTCATGCCTCATATAATGTTTCATCCTCTAATTGTATAAACAATGTAATGTCATTCCTTAACTTGGCATTCATGTTAGGAGGATTATATCTTAGCAGAAACCTATGACACAATTCATTCCACGATGCCACCATACTAACAACAATGCATTTAACCATGCTTCAGCACAATCTCACAGTGAGTAAGGGAATAACTTCAGATGTAGAGCATCTTTAGGAACAGCTTGCTACCTGAATGAATCATAGACTTCTAGAAAGGGTCGTTAGTGGAGTCGTGGATCTTTTGTAAGCAATCCACTGAACTGCCTTACAATTTGCAGCATTTGAAACATCATTCGCTTTAATTGAAATTGTTGAGCCTAAATGGTTGGCCTAACAATTCCTAGATTCGGATCATCTAAGATTGGCACTACATGTTATCTGATGGGTCTGTTTCTATAATCTCTAATGGTACTAGATCTTCTCTACCTAGATCATTTCTAATTCTTCCATTTCTCACAACTCATTTCTCTTTCTCCTTAAGGTTCTCTCAATCTCTGGATCAAAACAATACTTTGTATTCTCCAAAATATTTTTATGCATACACTAGCATAGACTTGAAAAAGAAAAATCAAAACAACTAATTAAACTAAACTAACAGAAATTAAATTGATAATAACAAACCAATTTTGACTAATGTTGTTGATCCCTAGCAAAGGCGCCAAAAACTTGTTGCGTTTAAAAATGTAATCCAAATGGGCAAGTGTACACATCAATTCAAGTACTATAATGATGACTGAGTTTCATCTCCATAGGGCTTAGAAATTTATTACAATTAGTAAAGTATTACCGTAGATTTAACTAATTAAACTATGTAAAAGAAACAGAGTGTACTAATTAAACTATGCAAAAGAAACAAAGTGTAAATTGATGAAGGGAATTAATGAATGAACTAATAATATCAAGTATAACTAAAAAAATGACAAAGCAATCTAAATGTCGTGGCAATTCAAAAAAGTAAGTAGAGAGTATTTCTGTTGTTGAATGATAAAGGTTGAAATTACTCAAGGAATATTTTCATAACATAATAATGCCTTGGCAAAATTCTTGACTAACTGCTATCAAAAGAATTACTACTGTAGTCTACTTTTTTTGAAAGTTGGACTTTAGCTATTATCTTGAGTCTGTGTATGTCTACAAGACTCGTGAATGATAACCACACTAATGCTCTTCACCTATACAGATTGCAACTTTTATGTCTAGAGTGCTGCAATTATTCTTTCGAATACTTGCCTATATCAATCGATTAATGATCTAATGTATTTAATCCTTTTAGATTCAAATCTATCTAAGAACATAACATACAGTCAATTATCTTTAGAGCTTGTATGCATGCATTCAAAATAAGCATAAATCTAATGAAACAGTAATTTTAATCAAAATCATATCATGGGCATTACAGATAATTCAATAATCAGCCAAATAATTCCAACCCAAAGATAATTTGCTCATGGGTTGGGCAATGAAATCCAAAATTAAATCATTCATCCACATTCTTCAAGTTTTACGAATCAAATAAATTAAACCAAGAAAAATAAAACAAAGATAAAACTGCAAGAAGTTCTCGCTACACTCCATCTTCATCTCAAGCTTTTACGCAAAACCCAAGGAAAATTTCTCTTCTCCTTCTTCGCGTCTGTGATCTCCTCTTTTTAGTTGCTACCCTCTTCTTTAATTCTAAATTTTCCACACACTTTCTCCACAGGATCCTATTGTAGAGAGAAAAACCTCTCTTTCTTTTCTTTTCTCCTCATAATTCGTGTCTCCTTATTCTCTTCTCTCTCATAACTTTATAGTGTAGATATGTCCCTCTCAGCACATATATTTTGCTCCTCCTTTTTAGGATAATTTATCTGGTACATGTATAGTTGGATGAGAGTGATGCGGATTGAGTGTTGCGTCATCTTCCTAGAATTTCCATTACATTTCTATTGGCAATCTATCCTACCATTTGCCATGGAAATCTTTCACTTATTTTATTCTTGTTTCCTCTTCCTCTTTTCCTTCTTCTTGCCTCTTTCATCCTACCTGCACCTACTACCAAAGACTACCAAGCCTTTTTCCAGTAATTAAAAGTAACATAATTTTACAGCTAAAACACAATCCAAGCTTTAATATGTAATACTCTAATAATAAGTCTAAAATGCAAAGAAATTCTCTTAATTATAGGCAAATACTTCAATTTAGAAGCCTGAAATATAACTATTTTCAAGAGTTATCAGTATCTCGTTTTAAAAACTATGGACATTGGATATTTTGCATGAGTGTTGATATGAATTAAATGTTTTAATGGTTTCTTAATAATGTTAATTTCTATAAACTCAATTGACCGAACTTGAATTTTTTATGATCACCATAGTGTTTTACAAATAATAAATAAGACTTCTTTCAAAGTAAGGTTTTAAAACATTGTATTTAAAGGGGAATGTCAAAAACATTGTATTTAAAGGGGAATGTTAACACACATTTTCAAATATTATTTCCATTTATTTCAACTCAAGTCTTCGTCATTTCTATGGCCCATGTAGTCGCTTAGATTGGGCTGTAACGTCTAGGCCTAACTTGAGGAGTTAAATTTAGTGGTATCAAAGCTCGGTTTAAAACTCAGACTATGGGTAAAATATTTTTGAAAAACTTCATATAATACAAAAATGGTATTTTGGAAGAAACATGCCACATGTTAATTTGTTATAAAAGAAACCTGAGACTTTGCTAAGCCGATCTAAGGTAAGTGATCTTTAGATGTAAAACTATAGATTGTAAAAACTATAGTAAACTAAAGAATGAGCAAACTCTAAGCCATGAAAACATTCATAAAACTTATCTCTGTTCAAGTGATAATGATAAAAATTTATCTCTGTTGACAACATTCATAAAACTTAAAATGAGCACCCACGAGTTAGGACTAGAGAAATGAGGGCTTGCTGAGAGTCGAGTCAAGAAACCCAAGTTGACTCATCTGCATCCCAACTGCGAACCCCTGAGCCTGTAGTAGAAAATGTGGAATGTGCAACCATTTTTGAGGAGAGTTAGTAAGAACCTGGGAATGAGGCTATATCGTAGGTGATAAACCGTAATTTATACATATTTTTACCCCATGTTTAATGCATTTTATGGATGATTTTCCATAAGAATTGGTGAATTCAATGCTCCTAATGCTTTAAGTTCATGTTTTATACTTAAAAGAGCTTAGGAGAGCGAAAGGAATGAGAAACGAGCCAAAAATGAAGAAAATGGGCCAAAGTGCGAGATCAACACGGCCTAGACCTCCTCACACGGGCAGACCACACGGTCGTGTCAATTTGGAAGAATTGGAGCAGAACTCACACGGGTATAGCACACGCTCGTGCCATTTTAATAGGCTCGAACACGGCCTGAAGTAATCGCACACGGGCGTATCACACGGGCGTGTCCCTATCGAGTCTAAATTGAGTCCAATTCAGAAAAAAGGCTAATTTCAAGGGCCTTTAGGCATTCCAAAGCCTATAAATACACCCTAGAGGAGGAAGAAAAGGGGGACGGAGAATAGGGGGTAAGGAATTACTCCAAGGAAGCCGATTGATCCATCTCAGAAGCCAGATTCATCATTAAGACTGAAGATCTCTCCTCAATTTCCCTTCAGGAGTTTTGGGTTTTCTTTATGTTTTGTATTCTTTATTCTTCTGAGATGTTTTCTTATTTAGTTATGAACTAAAAACCCTAAATACCTAAGGGGAATGAAACCTAAGACGAATCTTGTTATTATTTTCTGAATCGTATGATAAATATTTAACTTGTTCTTAATTATGTGTTCTTAATTCTTGTTTTGATATCCTAGGATACTGATTCAAGACATGCTCTTATTCAGAAGAGGAATAGACCCTGTCTAAGAGTACATTTGTCATAATTAAGCGGAGTTGATTGCACACCTAGAAATAGAGTGACAAGATTTTACCGGATTAGGGTGAAACGTAATAAGGGGATCCATAGATCGAGTTAATGCAACCCCAGAGTGTTAATTAGAGAAAAGTCTCGGTTATTCAATCTAGGGATTAGACGTTATTAGTCTTGAATAGGGATAATAACATAACTTATCGATCTCTACGAAACAAGTTGAATGAATAAATCGTCCGGTTCGGAGCCAGAATAACAAGTGAAGTCTAGTGGATTTTTCCTTAGGTATTGTCTTCATTCAATCGATTTTCCCAAAAGCGATTCCCCAATTCTTTTGTCTATGATTTCTTAGTTTAGATAATTAGTTAATTAAAACAAAACCTCTTTATTCTTAGGTTAGATAATAAAAAGACAGTCATTACTAGTACTTTTAGTTCCTTTGGGTTCGACAATCCAGTCTTGCTAAAACTATACTACTGTTCGATAGGTACACTTGCCTACATTGTGATAATAGTTAGTTCAAGAACGAGTAATTATAAATATTTAAAACCTATCACGAAACATCGCGATCAAGTCTTTGGCGCCGTTGCCAGGGAACTGAAATATTAGGAACACTCAATTTTTATTACTTTAGCCATTTATTTTTCTTGAAATTTAATTTAATTTTATTATTATTTATTAACTTCCTTTTTCCTTCTCTTGGCAGGTTTTCATAGTTTATAACTAGAAGAAACCCGTCGAGACCATTACTGTTTGACAAATAAATCGATCGCACAGTTCGTAGAAACCAAAGAGAAAAAAGGCAAAGCTTAAGATACACGGAGAGCGAGCAAGAAGACAATACTCAACCCCCAATCGAAGAGATGGCTGAAAACCAAGGCAATCAACTGCCTCCTGCAATTGCGGTTAATCAAATTCCTACTCCACGTACTATCTATGACTATGCTAAACCTTATTTAATTGGAACTGAGTCAAGTATAGTTAGACCTGCTATTGCTGCAACTAATTTTGAACTGAAACCTAATACAATTCAAATGATACAATAGTTTGTTTAGTTTGATGGTTTGCAGGACAAGAATCCCAACACTCACTTGGCAAATTTCCTAGAATTTTATGATACCTTTAAAATTAATGACGTTTCTGATGATGCTATCTAATGTAAGCACACCCGGGGCATCCTCGAATGAAAATCAAGAATAAATCAAGCTTCCAAAAGGCCCCATGACTCGAGCTCGAACCAAGCAATTTCAAGACGCTTTATCAGCCTTGGTGATGCGCATTTTGGAAGAGAACAAGGGCCTAGACATTGGAAAAGCTACGAACACTCTTTTGAAGACCCAATGCACTCTTTTGCAAGCCGACTTTAGCTCCTCTCCAGCTTCCCCAGCTCAATTCAGCTCCAACCAGCTCACTTGAGCTCGTTTCAGTTTGTTTGAGCTTGATTTTAGCTCGTTTCAGCTCATTTCTTTTCTTTTAAAATAAACTAAGTTTTAACTTTGTTTTTAATTAAATTTGCTACAGCTCATGTCGATTTCCCTAGCTCAATTTAGTTCATTTAGTATTTTTGTTTATTTGAGCTAGCCGAATTTAATATGCTAGTTGGATTTTAATTAATATGTCTCAATTTAGTTAGTGTCAATTAAGTTGTCTACTTCTATTTAAATTATGATTATATGAATAATTATATTTTATTTAATTATGTTTTTATTTATTTGTAGGTTCAGCCGAATGTGGAGGTACATTAATGGCTAGGTGCATGTATGGGTTTGTTCATTGAATGAGAAGGTTCATGCATGGTTCGGTTCAATGCTTGGAAGAATTATGTTCATGTACATGGAGGATTAATTGCATGCATTAGATTATGAAGAATACATCTCCTTTGGACGGCACACATGCATGAATGGAGAATAATTAATGCAAATTCATGTATGGCCACATTCAAGCTCCCTTCCAAGTTCCATGAATAGCCGAATGAATGTGGGACGACCTTTGGAGTTTCTATGCACCTATTCGCCCAAGAGACACCTCTTGGAAGCTACATGCATCCCATGGCTGAACACAGACTATCCATTTAGCTTCCAAAGCTTCACATACATTCAAGTACTTTTGCTTATACATGAAACTGTCCCATACACTCCCATCAGCTGAATCAATACTTAGATAATTAATGTTTCATTCTAGAACATTCTAGTTATTTCATGGCTGAATTTTCTTAGTCTTTAAGCTAGCTAATTTGTTCATTCAGCTACTATATGATAGTCTATAAATAGTTTGTTTATTTTATTATAAAAGGACTTTTTGCCAAATTATTGAATGAACATTGTTCTTGTGAGGTTTCTTCCTCTCATATCTCGTACAAGTTTCGAAAGACTTATTTAGTTTGTCCTATTGGCATCAATCGACCTTGTTTGAACTTAACACCATTCTTGGTGTGGTGTTCACCTATCTTTTATTCCATCTTTCCACCTTAACAATATAGGAACCGGGGTGACACTTTTTAGTATTGAATCATTCCTGACATTAAGTTCACTATTCCATACCCACCTTACATTATCTCTTTCTTATTGTTTAAAACTGAACCATCTCTTCAACATCCTTTCTTGTTTCCTTAGCTGAACCTATCACTACCCTTTTCACTTCTTTGAACCCCTTCCGCTTTAATCAAACTTATCCATCCAACTTCTACTTCCAAGACCGAGTAACGAACGACTCTTCTCGTCTACGATCGGGCAACTACGTGAACTTGACTCAATCACCCAAGCTGAATCACATTATTTTGTATCAGAGCTTATAAAATGAGAGGTGCTAAAGTTCGTATCAAGACTGAAATATGTTTGTTGTGAAAAAAATTTCGAATTAAAAAAAATTTTCAAGTTGTAATTTCGTTTTACTATTGTAATCGTGGTATTGTGAGGTATTAAAAAAAAGAAATATACGAAATTAAAAAAAAAAGTGATCAAGTTCGATTCTACTGTTTATATCTTGTTCCGATCATCTCGTGTCTTTTCTTTAACTTTAGCCCCCCATTCCCAAAACGCCACACTACACCAAAGAAAAATTTTCTTTTTAGCCTACCCGTACACCCATACATCTTATCCCTTGTAACCATTTTGAAGCCGATCCCAAAGCACCAAGACGAGTCAAGAGAAACAAAATACGAGGTCATAAGAGTAAGTTTGAGTGGTAAAAGGCTAGAGAGTGTGAGAGCATTCGAATGTTGAAAAGGCCTAAACGACTGAAAACACGAGTGGAGTGCACAACTATTATTTCTTTTTCGAGTGAAATAGTGAGGTTTGTGGTGAGGATTTCATCTTTCTATTTGACTCATTTTTTTTCTCTAAATTATTATGCGAGAAGAATTTTCAGAATTTATTTTCAGTATTTGTTGAAAGAGATGGAGTGCATGCTCGACTGAAAGATCAAGCCTATCCAAGAAAAGGAAGATCATCGAGGAAGAACCCAACGAGAGCACAGTTCACCAACTCGAGGGACATATTCAAGTCTATCAAGAAAACAATCATCCAATGGCTATTTTGTAAAAGACCTATCTCGTGATTCTTTTTCATGAAGGAATTTGAGACGAAATCAAACAAGTTTCAAGTTTGAAGCCTATTACGGTGATGAACGAGAAGGTCCAAGTAGATCTTCGTGTAGACCAAGTTATTCATCCATAAAGAATCAATCTCGAAGAGATGATCTTCTTTTGTGTGAAGACCTCTCTTCTCATTCTCAACAAAAAGTCTCTCATTCTAATTCCTTCTTGTATTCTTCCTCTCTTCTCATTCTCAACAAAAAGTCTCTCATTCTAATTCCTTCTTGTATTCTTCCTCTTGTAATAAAATCGAAAAAGCAAATGAGAAAAAATTTGAAAGAAAAAAAGAAACAAAAGAAAAAGAGTGTGAAAGAAAGAAAAAAGAGAATAAGAAAAGAAAAATAAAATTGAAAAAAAAAGTGATAAAGAAAAAGAGAAGGAAAAAGAGATCGAGATTGAGTGTGAGAAAGAATGTGAGAAGAAAAAGAAAATTGAAAAAGAAAGTGAGTATGAAGAAAGAAATAAAAATGATCAAGAAATGAGTGTTCTTAAAAAAGAAAGTGAGTTCGAAAAAGAAGCGAGTGAAAATGAAGAACGAGAGCAAGAAAAAGCGAGGAGTGTTTTAACTAACCGAACTATAAGTTCTCCTTGTATTGCTTATTCTTTTCAGGTTTTTAAAGAATTGATTAATAAGTTCCATCTACATTACCTCCCAAAGGAGAGACGGTTCGCATTGGTTTGTAAAGGTAATCCTAGTCCACCCATGCCAAAAGCTAAGGAAGGTAAGTGTTATAAAGCGTTTCAGTCTCCATCGACCTATTTGAATGTTTGTGATTATATTGATGATATGGCCAACTGCCATTCTTTGATTAATGGAGAAGTGTTTATTTTAAATGATGGCAAGGAGAGCATTACTCATGAAAATTTTGGTGTTGACGAGCATGTTGGTGAAGTAAGTATAAATCAACACAAACAATTTTTGAATTTGTGTGTTAAAAAGTTGCCATGTAAAACTCCTAGTCTGATTGTTTGTGATGGTGGTGTAATGTTACTGCCTTGTTATGTAAATTTTGCATGCCTGTGTAGGTTTGATCGAGTGAGACTTGAGTTTAATGATTATTGGAATGATTGCTTGATCCCATCTTCTTTGATTAACATGAGTGGGACATTGGAAATCAAGAAATTCTTGTTGCATGTTGAATCGAGTGACCAAGCTTGTGTGTTCAAACCTGGAATTTGTTATTTTGGTTCGATATGTGGGGAACTCAAGCATCCTAATTTTTGTGTGAATAATTTATGTTTACTTGATGCTTGGACAATGACTATGTAACACCCTGAATTTGGGCCTAGAAGTTTTGGGCCTTGAGCATGGGAGCTGTTGAAGGCAGCTTATAATATTCTGTTGTGCGTGAAAATTTCGTTAATGAAGGCTTGTTTTAGCGGTTAAGTGTATTGAGAAGTGTTGGAGAAGTCCTGGGTTCAAACCTGGACTCTAGCAAAAATTTTGGTTTAAGGTGAATCAACCCTGGGTGTAGTAGGTAGGCCATAAGAATATTGTTGGAGAAATTGTGACACAAAAAGCCTTGTGGCTTAGTGGCAAGTAGCGTGTGGAGCATCTGATGGGAGGCATGGGTTCGAATCCCATGGCAAGCAAAGAGCATTTATTTTGTTAACAGGGGGCGGCAAGAGTTGGTGTTGAATTTAAACTCTGATGATGGAGGGATCCCACATCGGAAAGCTAACAAAAGAGTGGATGCGAAGCTGGCTTTAAATATAGAGAACCATGAGGAGAGTAAAGGTACCTTTCTTGGCTGATCCCTTTCGTTTTATGGCGTGCTCGTTTGGGTTGGGCTTCGGCTAAGAGTGCTCGGAGCGTGGATTAACTCCAGTCTCCAATCAGGTGTGTATTTTCTCGCTACTCTAGCTATAGGATGGCTACTTCGGGCCACGATGGGCCGAAAGGGGTCATGTGGGCCCAATGGGCCTACAAGCCCAATTGGATAAGTTGTTTGATTGTGTAGTAAATATTGGACTAGGCTAGGTGAATCTCATATCTGTGGCTAGATTTGGGCTAAAAGGGTCACACGAGCGTGTGGGCCCATTTGGGCTGAAAAGGGCTTTAGGCCCATTTGTATTGTTATCCCTGTTTAGAATACTTTAGTTTACCAAATTACTGAAATATCCTCAGTTGTAAAATTACAAAAGTACCCTCGGTTTATAAAATTACCCAAATATCCTCGATTTGTAAAATTATCGAAATACCCTCAGTTTGCAAAATTATTGAAATACCCTCGACATGTAAAATTATCAAAGTACCCTCGATTTACAAAATTATCATTTTACCCTCGATTTACAGAATTACTATTTTACCCTCGATTTAGAGAATTACCATTTTACCCTCGATTTAGAAAATTACTAAAATACCCCTGGTTTGTAAAATTACTAAAATACCCCTATAAGGTAGAATTACTGAATACCCCTGTAGGGTAGAATTACCGAAATACCCCTGTAGGGTAGAATTACTGAAATATCCCTGTAGGGTAGAATTACTGAAATACCCCTGTAGGGTAGAATTATCGAAATACCCCTATAAGGTAGAATTACCGAAATACCCCTGTAGGGTATAATTACTGAAATACCCCTATAGGGTAGAATTACCGAAATAACCCTGTAGGGTAAAATTATCGCAATACCCCTATAGGTTAGAATTACCGAAATACCCCTGTAGGGTAGAATTACTAAAATACCCCTGTAGGGTGGAATTACCGAGATACCTTGTGGGGTAAAATTACCATTTTGCCCCTAGGGTGTTAAATGACTATTTTGCCCTTGTGGGCAAGTGACTGACTTAGACTGTGTGTTTGACGGATTTGATTGTGAATATATGTTGGTGATATGAATGACTTGACTGTGATTGTTTGATTCAAATATGGGCGCGACATTCTGCATACATGACATGTTGCATGGGTTTTTGTACGGAGGAAGCGTTCTGGTGGCTATGCCACAAATATCTGTTCTGGTGGCTCTGCCACAATATCTGTATTTGGTGACTCTGTCACAATATCTATTGACCGATTGATGGCTAAGTGCCGATCACGCTACCGAAGGCTGTGTCCCGTTGTTGTGGGCTTCGTGCCGATTATAGACCCGTTATTAATGGCTCTGTGCTAACCTAAATATGGCTTTGTGCCATCTTGACTATGGCTTCGTGCCAAACGTATTTACCTGTAGCTATGTGCCTAACATATTTGTTGACGACTCTGTGTCGATCATATTTACCGAAGGCTGTGCGCTAGTTATATTACCGTTACTGATGGCTATGTGCCGAAGTTATTACAATTATCTATGGCTTTGTGCCACGTATTCTGTTAGGTGGGTTTGCCACATTATCTGATTCTGGTGGCTCTGCCACAATATCTGTATCTGGTGACTCTGTCACGATATCTGTTCTGGCAGCCATGCTACAAATTCTGTGGTGTGTAGCGGATGGGTGGGTCGAGTTGTCTCCCCACATGGTGTAAGGTTGGTACGGGGGTGTATACGGCTGGATTGGTTTGGGATTGCATTCACATTCTGATTATCATTCTGTTACCTGATACTGATTCTGATTCTGTTACCTAATTCTGATTCTGGTTCTGATTCTAATTCTGTTACCTGATACTGATTCTGATTCTGTTACCTAATTCTAATTCTAGTTCCGATTTTGATTCTGTCACTTGATTTTGATTCTGATTCTGACTCTGATTCTAGTTATGATAATGTTTCTTATTCTGTAATGGGTTAAAGCCCATCTGATACTGTCTGTTATAGTGGGCTAAGACCCAATTGATACTGAAACTGTAAGTAAGGCTGGGGCCAGACTTTTAATTCTTTTATATGACTAACTGTTCCTGTTTATAGTAGGGGATTTCACACTGAGTTTTCGTAAACTCACCCTGTTTATTAACCTTTCAGGTAATTTCCAGACTTAGACGGATCGGAGCTGCGAGGGGCTCGGAGGAAGCCACACACGCTGTTTATCTTACAATTTTGATTATTACTTTTAAATGTTTTATGTGGGTTGTAGTAAAGCCATTGCAATTTTCTGGATTTCAAATTTGGAATTTTATTTATTGTTCTTATAATTGCTAGTATTAGAACACGGTTTTCCAAAGCAACTACTGTTGTTCAAAACATCACGTAACCGCAATTGTTTTTAAATTAAGCTTCCGCAACTGCCAGGATTTTTTTTACAAAGTTGTTAAGAATGTTATTCAGCTTAGGTTTTCTAACAAGGTTTAAAAAGGATACACGTTTTTAATTATTCAGAAGGGTTTTTAATGGAAACATGGTTTCCGAAAAACACTTCAATGTGACACGCCAGATTCGAGCCAAACTTCTAGGCCGGGTTTGGGGTGTTACAGACTAAGGAAACGAAATTTAAAGATTTTGATTATAACTTAAAATCATTCCTTGTTCATTTTACGTGGCTGTACATGAAATTCTTGTTTCATCTCGAAAAGGGTTCTCAAGGATCATGTGAAGAGCTTTGGCTTCAATACCTTTCTGAGGAAAGAAGGTTTATGTTGGTAGGAAAAGGTAAAACTAATTCTTGTTTACCTGCTCAAGGTATGGTTTCTGGAATTTCTAATACATCTTTGTCCAATTCGGTTGATGAAGAAAATAATAACGATGAAGATATAACTGTTTTGGTTGATGGACAAAAGATTCTTGGTACGAGTGATATTGTTGAGTTTGATGGATATTTGTTTTCCAAATTGCATTGTTTAAGTAAACAAAAACATGAATTCAATCTATCTTTTCCATTGTTTGTTTATGACGGACATTTGCAATTTTTGAACTGTTGCACGAATTCCTGTCATAGTTACTATACTTTGTGAATACAATTTGAGATGCCCAATCAAATTACAGACATTATGCTCTTAAAACCCTTGTTCGTTAAGTTCTTAAGTTGCAATGACACATGTTTATTTGATAGTGAAAATAGGATATTGGTACTGTCTTGTTGCAATTGTTTTAAGCGTAAGATGACTTGCTTCTTTGACCATTTGAATAAGATCGTGCTCTATAATGATTCTCATTTGGTTGCAAGTTTTGTGACGTTTATGCAGCAAGGTATGATGCAATAATTAATCACATTTATACAAGAACGAACAAGTAGGCATCCCTGTTTCAAAATTAATCGGCGACTCAACTTGAGGACAAGTCGCTTTGATGATGGGGGGAATGATGTAAGCACACCTGAGGCATCCTCGAATGCAAATCAAAAACTAATCGAGCTTCCAAAAGGCCCTATGACTCGGGCTCTAACCAAGCAATTTCAAGACGCTTTATCAACCTTGGTGATGCACATTTTGGAAGAGAACAAGGCCCTAGACGTTGGAAAAGCTACGGACACTCTTTTGAAGACCCAATGCACTCTTTTGCTAGCCGACTTTAGCTCCTCTCCAGCTTCCCCAGCTAAATTCAGCTCCAACCAGTTCACTTGAGCTCGTTTCAGTTCGTTTGAGCTTGATTTTAGCTTGTTTCAGTACATTTCTTTTCTTTTACAATAAACTAAGTTTTAACTTTGTTTTTAATTAAATTTGCTACAGCTCATGCTGATTTCCCTAGCTCAATTTAGTTCATTAAGTATTTTTGTTTATTTGAGCTAGCCGAATTTAATATGCTAGTTGGATTTTAATTAATATGTTTGATTTAGTTAGTGTCAATTAAGTTGTCTACTTGCTGTTTAAATTATGATTATATGAATAATTATATTTTATTTAATTATGTTTTTATTTCTTTGTAGGTTCAGTCGAATGTGGAGGTACATTAATGGCTAGGTGCATGTACGGGTTTGTTCATTGAATGAGAAGGTTCATGCATGGTTCGGTTCAATGCTTGGAGGAATTATGTTCATGTACATGGAGGATTAATTGCATGCATTGGATTATGAAGAATACATCTCCTTTGGACGTCACACATGCATGAATGGAGAATAATTAATGCAAGTTCATGTATGGCCAGATTCAAGCTCCCTTCCAAGTTCCATGAATAGTTGAATGGATGTGGGAGGTCCTTTAGAGTTTCTATGCACCTATTCAGCCTAGAGACACCTCTTGGAAGCTACATGCATCCCATGGCCGAACCTAGATAATCCATTTAGCTTCCAAAGCTTCACGTACATTCAAGTACTTTTGCTTATACATGAAGCTGTCCCATGCACTCCCGTCAGCCGAATCAAGACTTAGCTAATTAATGTTTCATTCTAGAATATTCTAGTTAGTTCATGGCTGAATTTTCTTAGACTTTAAGCTAGCTAATTTGTCCATTTGGCTACTATATGATAGTCTATAAATAGTTTGTTTATTTCATTATAAAAGGACTTTTTGCCAAATTATTGAATGAACATTGTTCTTGTGAGGTTGCTTCCTCTCATATCTCAAACAAGTTTCGAAAGACTTATTTAGTTTGTGCTACTAGCATCAATCGACCTTGTTTGAACTTATCACCATTCTTGGTGT
The DNA here is from genome assembly GCF_007990345.1 of Gossypium hirsutum. Lineage (NCBI taxonomy): Eukaryota > Viridiplantae > Streptophyta > Magnoliopsida > Malvales > Malvaceae > Gossypium > Gossypium hirsutum. Next base: position 40,528,228 of record NC_053433.1, read on the forward strand.
GGCGTTCACCTATCTTCTATTCCATCTTTCCACCTTAACAATATAGGAACCGGGGTGACACTTTTTAGTGTTGAATCATTCCTTTCGTTAAGTTCACTATTCCATCCCCACCTTACATTATATCTTTCTTATTGTTCAAGACCGAACCATCTCTTCAACATCCTTTATTGTTTCCTTAGCCAAACCTCTAACACCCCGAACCCGAGACCGTCACCGGAGTCGAACACGAGGTGTTAACAGACTTTTAAAAATTTTCCAGACACTGCCAATCTGCGTAATAGTCGCTTTAAAAAAAATCATATCTTGAGTTTCACAACTCGAAAATCAGTTTCGTGATTTTTCCCTGAAACTAGACTCATATTTCCATCTACATATTTTTTTCTAGAATTTTTGGTCGGGCCAATTAGTACAGTTTATTAGTCAAAGTCTCCCATATTACAGGGATCGACTACCCTGACCTTTGCGCATTACAACTTGGATATCTCCTTGTACAGGGCTCCAATACTGATGCCGTTTCTTTCTATAGAAACTAGACTCAGAGAGGAATCTATACATATATGGTATGACTCCTAATTATCTCTGGTTAATTTATGGTAAATTTTCAAAGTCGAAACAGGAGATCCAGAAACCGTTCTGGCCCTGTTTCATGAGAACTTTAATATCTCTTAGTATACTGTTCATATGATTGTTTCATTACTTTCATATGAAAATAGATTCATCAAGGTTCGATTACATAATTTATTCACTATTTAATTCCATTCCTACAAATTTTTGTGATTTTTCAAATCCACACCACTGCTGCTGTCAGCATCTGTTTTCAAGGTAAACTTTACCTATTTCGTGGTTACCATGGACCAACTAGGGTTTTGTCATACATAGGTCCACATATGATCATATTTAGCCATTCCAATGGCTGATCATTTTCCCAACACTTCCATTCCAAACCATAGTCACATCATAAAACCATATATACATACATAAACACAAATGGTCTAATGCCATACTCCACTTCTACAAGCCATTTTCGCATGGCTGTACACACATACATCACAAAAAGTGCTTAAAAGAACAAGGGGTAGTCCTATACATGCCATATCCAGAGTTCAACTAAAAGAGTACCAAAAGAGCTTTGATAGTGTGGATGACTTCGACTTCGATGATCCCGAATCCGATAGCTAACGAACAAAATCTATAAAACAGAGAGCCAAAGCAACGGGGTAAGCATTTTAAAGCTTAGTAAGTTTCACGTAATGAAATCGGCTTTGACTAAAGTATTATATTCACATAGCTAAATGAATCACTTTATTAATACACATTCTCATAATCATGCTTACTTCACAATTCGTCAACATATATACACACACAAGGTATCAACCCATATAAAAGCCCAAAAGTTCGTTAGTCGATTGAACGAATACTACTTAAAACGAATCGACTTTTCCGAATCACATGCAAACATACCTTATCGTTTGGGTTTGTTGAGCGTATTAATTGAATTTATTACAGCACAAAACGCTCACATTCATACCCAAGTTTCTTCGGAATTTAGCCGGATATTACCACAAGCACAATTGCCTTCGGGTCTTAACCCGGGCATAGCAACTCGCACGAATGCCTTCGGGTCTTAGCCCGGATATATCAACTTGCACAATTGCCTTCGGGTCTTAGCCCGGATATATATCAACTCGCACAAATGCCCGCGGGTCTTAGCCCGGATATATCAACTCGCACAAATGCCTGCGGGTCTTAGCCCGGATATATCAACTCGCACAAATGCCTTCGGGTCTTAGCCCGGATATATCAACTCGCACAAATGCCTTCGGGACTTAGCCCGGATAAAATTCAAATGTTCATGCACATATATATCAACAATCATGACACATCCATATTTCACTTTCGTTACTAAGGCTCAAACACAAAGCATTTATTAAACCTTTCCAATTTCGGCTCAATAGCCACACACAAAGAGCATGATTTCAATTGGCTTTATAACATAGTCTCTATGCACATTTGACTATCCATCATAGGATGACTAATCATTTCAATATAATTCAAGTAGGGTCATTACTCGAAGACTTACCTCGGATGTTGTCGAACGACTTCAATGGCTATTCAATTACTTTTTCCTTCCCTTTATCGGATTTAGTTCCCCTTTACTCTTGAGCTTAAGTTCAACAAATTTTAAAATAGTCATTAATCGACTATTCAAGTATTACTTTCAGAATAATATATAAATTGATTCGACTTTCACACACATAGATTATAGTAAGCTTTATAAAAATCAATAAATAATTCATTAGCAAATTTTCATTAATGTTTACAACAAAATCACATATTCACTACGAGCTGTTTTCCCTGAGCAGTAGTCACTAAATTATTTATAACTGGAGCTACAAAACTCCAAATCACTTGCCGTTAATTTTCCCTGAATATAGACTCGTATATCTTCCATCCATAAAAATTTTCAGAATTTTAGGCTTGGCCAATCAATACCAGATTTTTCTTAAAGTTTCCCCTGTTTCACTGTTTGACTAATCTGACCACTCTTCACTACGAATCAAATTTCTCATTTTACAGAATTCCAAATGTGTTGTATTTGATTTCATTTGAAACTAGACTCATTAAGGAGTTTAAGCATATAAATTGTATCTTATAACCATTTTTTTACAATTTATAATGATTTCCTAAAAACAGAACAGGGAATCTAGTAGTCATTTTGACTCAGCCCCACAATACTTCAAATATCTCAAGATCGGTAACTCTTTAGTTCTTATAGTTTCTTTTGTAAGAAAATAGACTCTTCAAGCTTTAATGACATAATTTACTCAGCTTCTAATTCAACTCCTACAAATTATGGTGATTTTCCAAAATCACCTTACTGCTGCTGTCCCCAAGCAGATTATTACCAAATCAAATACTAACATTTGCATTTCACCTTAATAGCTAGCTTAGCAAACCTTAATTTAACATATAATTCACACATATCACATTCCAAGCATTCACTCTATTCTATCACTTAAGGTACAAACATTACTCAATAACTTCCTAATTCAAGTACACATTCGGCCTTGGTACATAATAAGGTAGTCGATTCCTTTCCCTTTAGCACCCATTGCTCACATATGATTATTTGTATAGCTCAAACACTCATCTATCTTTATCATGAAACAACAAAATTTACCATTGTCAAATACCATAGCCGAATGTCATTAAACCTAAACCACCATGAAAATTTTACTTATCACCCCATACCTTATTATCAAATTGAACTAATTATGCTTATAAAAAAAATATCAAAACCGAAACCTTTTGATAATTAAGCCTCTAATTATTTATTAGAATTACCCAAACAAAATTTTCTCACATTTAACACTTATATACCAATCAATTGTTGAAGACAAACAAAATCTCATTTCCTCCCTTGACAACCACAACCGAAAGCTCAAACCAACATCTAAAATTCCAAGTTTTCAAATGGGCTAATATGGAACTAGCTAATTGACTTAAACTAAACTTAAAATTTCAAAAACTAACAAAATTTTTACTAACCTTCTCAAGCTTCAAGTGACCGAATGTTTCCCTCCTATCTTCCTCTTTACAATCGGCCAAGAAGAACCAAGGATACAAGCTTTGTTTTCATTACCTTTCTTTTTCTTTTATTCTTTCTTTTATTCATTATAACTCCAATAACCCAATTTCTTATTATAATATCAAATTCAACAAATATATTGCCCATCATCAATCCATCTTGGCCGGCCACTATAAGGGAATTGGGCAATTTGACATGCAAGTCCACCCTTGTGTTGACATGCACTAATAAGCCCTTTAAAATTAGCCTATCATATTTCACCATGTCTCATGTTGATCCCTATTTAATAATTCCTCATGCAATTGGCAAAATTAGGGAATGAAACTTCCACATATGCATGTACACACACATAATAAACATAGAACATAGCAATTAATTATTTTTATAACTCGGTTTTGTGGTCCCGAAACCACTTCCCGACTAGGTCAATTTTGGGCTGTCACAACTCTCCCCCACTTAAGAAATTTTCGTCCCCGAAAATCTTACCGGTAAATAGGTTTGGGTATCGTTCTTTCATCGAGCTTTCGGTTTCCCAAGTAGCTTCCTCGATCCCGTGTTTGAGCCATAACACCTTTACTAACGGAACCCTTTTGTTTCGCAACTCCACTTCACGAGCTAGGATACGCATCGGCTCTTCTTCATAACTCATATCGGATTGAATGTCAACCTCGGAGGGATTAATTATGTGGGAGGGGTCAGATCTATAACGTCGAAGCATCGAAACATGAAAAACATTGTGAATTCTTTCAAGTTCAGGAGGTAAAATCAATCTATATGCCACTGGACCAATTCTTTCAGATATTTCATACGGCCCAATGAACCTCGGACTCAATTTGCCCTTACGGCCAAATCTGAGTATCTTTTTCCAAGGTGAAACTTTAAGAAACACTTTATCTCCCACCTGATACTCAATGTCTTTTCGTTTCAAATCCGCGTACGATTTTTGACGATCTGTGGCTGCTTTCAGACTTTCACGGATTACCTTTACTTTCTGTTCGGCATCCTTAATCAAATCAACTCCGAAAATTTTACTTTCACCGAGCTCGGTCCAAAACAATGGTGTACGACATTTACGACCGTACAAAGCCTCGTAAGGTGCCATCTTAATACTTGATTGAAAACTATTGTTGTAAGCGAATTCAATCAAAGGTAAATACCGTTCCCATGAACTACTGAACTCGAGGATGCAACATCTCAACATATCCTCAAGTATCTGAATTATCCGCTCGGATTGACCATCGGTTTGGGGGTGAAAAGCAGTGCTAAAATGCAGCTTGGTACCCAAAGCTTCTTGCAATTTCTTCCAAAATCGTGAGGTAAATCTCGGATCTCTATCCGACACGATAGAAATAGGTACCCCGTGTAATCTCACAATCTGAGAAACATACAATTCAGCTAGTTTATCCAATGAAAAATCCGTACGCACGGGGATAAAGTGAGCCGACTTAGTCAGTCTATCAACAACAACCCAAATCGCATCCTTCTTACTTGTTGACAATGGCAGTCCGGACACAAAGTCCATTGTGACTCGATCCTATTTCCACTCGGGTATCATGATCGGCTGAAGTAATCCTGAAGGCACTTGATGTTCCGCTTTCACTTGTTGACATATTAAACATCTTGAAACAAAGTCGGAGATGTCTCGTTTCATACCATGCCACCAAAACCAACGTTTCAAATCGTTGTACATTTTCGTACTCCCCGGGTGAATTGACATTCGGCTACAATGGGCTTCGTTTAGAATCATCAAAATGAGTCCCGAATTCCTTGGAACACACAAACGACTTCTGAACCTCAAACAATCATCATCATCAATTTGAAACTCCGATTCCTTGTTCGGAACACACTCAGCCCGTTTTGCAACCAATTCATCATCGACTTTCTGAGCTTCACGAATTTGATGAGTCAATAATGGTTTGGCTTTTAATTCAGCTACTAACACATTGTCGGGTAGAACAGACAAATGCACATTCATCGCTCGTAAAGCAAACAATGACTTCCGACTTAAGGCGTCCGCAACCACATTAGCCTTTCCCGGGTGGTAATCAATGACAAGCTCGTAATCTTTCAACAACTCAAGCCAACGTCTTTGTCGCAGATTTAAGTCTCTTTGAGTCATCAAATATTTGAGACTTTTGTGATCCGAAAATACATGGCACTTTTCACCAAATAGGTAATGTCGCCATATTTTTAAAGCAAACACGATGGCAGCTAGTTCAAGATCATGGGTCAGATAATTTTTCTCATGTGGCTTTAATTGTCTCGACGCATAGGCCACCACTCGACCTTCTTGCATCAATACGCAGCCCAGCCCAAGTAGGGATGCGTCACTATAAATGACAAACTCTTTGCCTGATTCGGGTTGCACTAAAATTGGAGCTTCAGTCAAATAAGTTTTTAGTTGATCAAAACTTTTCTGACATTTCTCCGTCCATTCGAACTTAACATCCTTTTGAAGTAGCTTCGTCATTGGTGTGGCTATCATCGAGAAACCTTTGACAAATCGTCGGTAATAACCGGCGAGTCCCAAAAAGCTCCGAACTTCAGTAATATTTCTTGGAGGCTTCCAGTTAAGTATGGCTGAAATTTTGCTCGGGTCAACTCGAATACCCGATGCGGATACCACATGACCCAAGAAGCTAACCTCTCTTAACCAGAACTCACACTTACTGAACTTAGCATATAACTGCTTATCCCGCAACATTTGCAACACTAGTCTCAGGTGCTCAGCATGTTCGGTCTCATCTCTTGAATAGACCAAGATGTCATCAATGAACACAACTACGAACCGATCCAAATATGGTCTGAAGATCCGATTCATCAAATCCATAAATACCGCAGGGGCATTAGTAAGCCCAAACGGCATCACTAAGAATTCGTAGTGACCGTACCTCGTTCTGAAAGCAGTTTTGGGTACGTCCGAATCTCGAACCCGCAACTGATAATAACCCGATCTCAAATCTATTTTTGAGAACACTGAGGCTCCCTTTAGTTGATCAAACAAATCATCAATACGCGGTAACGGATATTTATTCTTTATCGTCACTTTATTCAGTTGACGATAGTCAATGCACAACCTCATGGTTCCGTCCTTCTTTTTCACGAACAATACTGGTGCACCCCAAGGTGAGAAACTTGGTCGAGCAAAACCTCTATCCGTCAATTCTTGCAACTGAGCTTTCAACTCTTTTAACTCGGTTGGTGCCATACGATACGGAGCTATCGAAATCGGCGTAGTCCTAGGTACAAGCTCAATACCAAACTCTACCTCCCGAACAGGTGGTAAACCCGGTAATTCTTCAGGAAAAACATCCAGGTATTCACAAACCACCGGTACAGATTCGGGTTTCTTTTCTAATTCTTTGTCATCAAGTACATACGCAAGGTATGCTTCGCACCCTTTTCTTACATATTTCTGGGCCAACATTGAGGATATTACAACTGGCAACCCATCCAAGTCTGTAGACTCAACTCGGATTACTTCGTTATTTGCGCACCTCAAATCAATAGTCTTGCTTTTGCAATTCACAACCGCATCATGCACGGTCAACCAATCCAACCCGAGAATAACATCAAATTCATCAAACGGAAAAAGCATCAAGTCCGCCGGAAAACAGGAACCTCGAATCACTAGGGGACATTTCTTACACACTTTGTCGACAAGCACGTAACGACCCAAGGGATTTGACACCCGAATTACGAACTCAGTAGACTCAATAGGTAAAGTCTTACTAGATGCTAAGGTTTCACATATGTAAGAATGAGTAGAACCGGGGTCAATCAAAGCAATTACATTAGTATCAAAGAGAGTAAAAGTACCGGTAATAACATCAGGCGAAGAAGCATCCTCGCGGGCACGTATAACATAAGCTCTAGCAGGCGCACGAGCCTCGGATTCGGTCGTAGCATCTCTAGATCCTCTCTGACCACCACTAGCATTGCCCGTATTTCTAGATGGTCTACCTCGAGCAGTGGTAGCACCCGGTTTCCCACTCTGATTTACATTCTGTTCAGACAACATCGGGCAATCTTTGATGAAGTGGTCAACTGATCCACACTTGTAACAGGAGCGGTCATGGAATCTACAACTCCCCGAATGCCATTTACCGCAATATCGACATTCTGTTTTGTCTCGACGTTCATTCCCAACACTAGCGATCGAAGTGCCTCGGGTACCCACAGGGGGTCGATCACGATCTCGTCTAAAAAGGCCCGAAGTGCCTCTAGACCGGCCCACATCATCTCGAAATTTCTTCGATGCCTGTTGAAGAGACTTTCCCGAGGATCTTTTACGAAACTCCCATGTTCCCACATCAACTTTTTGTTTTTCTTTTCTAAGCTCTTCGGCTTTACAAGCTCGCTCGACAAGTACTACGAACTCTCGTATTTCAAGAATGCCAACGAACATTTTTATATCTTCATTCAGCCCATCCTCGAAGCGTTTACACATGATAGCCTCGGACGAAACACATTCCCGAGCGTATCTACTAAGTCTAACAAATTTTCGCTCGTAATCAGTAACTGACATAGAACCTTGCTTAAGCTCAAGAAATTCCTTCCGTTTTTTATCAACAAATCTCTGACTGATATACTTTTTTCGAAACTCAATTTGGAAAAACTCCCAAGTTACTTGCTCTCGAGGTACAACAGAAGTCAGAGTACTCCACCAATAGTAGGCAGAATCGCGTAACAAGGAGATAGTACACTTTAGGCATTCATCAGGTGTACAAGATAGCTCATCGAGTACCCGGATAGTGTTGTCCAACCAAAGTTCAGCTTGCTCGGCATCATCGCTATCCGTAGCCTTAAATTCAATAGCCCCATGTTTTCGGATTCTGTCAACTGGGGGCTTATTTGACCTTATTTGGTCAGTTACCGGAGGTATTGTAGGTGCGGGGGTGGTATTTGTCGGGAATGGAGGTTGTGGAACAGCCGTATTAGCTCGAATGTATTGGTTGAACCAATCACTCATCACGCTATAGAAAGCTTGTCTAGCTTCATCATTCGGGTTACTAGCATTAGGGTGAGAGTCCGCCGGCGCTGTCCCTTGTGCGGGAGCAGGCGCTACACTCTCAAGATCATCAGCTGCCTCTCAGTCGGGATCGGGATCCATTACTATAAATAAACACATTTGCAAATGTCAGAAATCACCACACTATCAAATAATCACATAAAATGGCATGTATAGCTAGACCCAACGCATTACGGTAGTCCTAGAATCGACTAAAACGTAGCTCTGATACCAATCAATTGTAACACCCCGAACCCGAGACCGTCACCGGAGTCGAACACGAGGTGTTAACAGACTTTTAAAAATTTTCCAGACACTGCCAATCTGTGTAATAGTCGCTTTAAAAAAATCATATCTTGAGTTTCACAACTCAAAAATCAGTTTCGGGATTTTTCCCTGAAACTAGACTCATATGCCCATCTACATATTTTTTTCTAGAATTTTTGGTCGGGCCAATTAGTACAGTTTATTAGTCAAAGTCTCCCATGTTACAATGATCGACTACCCTGACCTTTGCGCATTACGACTTGGATATCTCCTTGTACAGGGCTCCAATACTGATCCCGTTTGTTTCTATAGAAACTAAACTCAGAGAGGAATCTATAAATATATGGTATGACTCCTAATTATCTCTGGTTAATTTATGGTAAATTTTAAAAATCAAAACAGGAGATCCAGAAACTGTTCTGGCCCTGTTTCACGAGAACTTTAATATCTCTTAGTATACAGTTCATATGATTGTTTCGTTACTTTCATATGAAAATAGATTCATCAAGGTTCGATTACATAATTTATTCACTATTTAATTCCATTCCTACAAATTTTTGTGATTTTTCAAATCCACACCACTACTGCTGTCAGCATCTGTTTTCAAGGTAAACTTTACCTATTTCGTGGTTACCATGGACCAACTAGGGTTTTGTCATACATAGGTCCACATATGATCATATTTAGCCATTCCAATGGCTGATCATTTGCCCAACACTTCCATTCCAAACCATAGTCACATCATGAAACCATATATACATACATAAACACAAATGGTCTAATGCCATACTCCACTTCTACAAGCCATTTTCGCATGGCTGTACACACATACATCACAAAAAGTGCTTAAAACAACAAGGGGTAGTCCTATACATGCCATATCCAGAGTTCAACTAAAAGAGTACCAAAAGAGCTTTGATAGTGTGGATGACTTCGACTTCGATGATCCCGAATCCGATAGCTAACGAACAAAATCTATAAAACAGAGAGCCAAAGCAACGGGGTAAGCATTTTAAAGCTTAGTAAGTTTCAAGTAATGAAATCGGCTTTGACTAAAGTATTATATTCACATAGCTAAATGAATCACTTTATTAATACACATTCTCATAATCATGCTTACTTCACAATTCGTCAACATATATACACACACAAGGTATCAACCCATATAAAAGCCCAAAAGTTCGTTAGTCGATTGAACGAATACTACTTAAAACGAATCGACTTTTCCGAATCACATGCAAACATACCTTATCGTTTGGGTTTGTTGAGCGTATTAATTGAATTTATTACAGCACAAAACGCTCACATTCATACCCAAGTTTCTTCGGAATTTAGCCGGATATTACCACAAGCACAATTGCCTTCGGGTCTTAACCCGGGCATAGCAACTCGCACGAATGCCTTCGGGTCTTAGCCCGGATATATCAACTTGCACAATTGCCTTCGGGTCTTAGCCCGGATATATATCAACTCGCACAAATGCCTGCGGGTTTTAGCCCGGATATATCAACTCGCACAAATGCCTGCGGGTCTTAGCCCGGATATATATCAACTCGCACAAATGCCTGCGGGTCTTAGCCCGGATATATCAACTCGCACAAATGCCTGCGGGTCTTAGCCCGGATATATCAACTCGCACAAATGCCTTCGGGTCTTAGCCCGGATATATCAACTCGCACAAATGCCTTCGGGACTTAGCCCGGATAAAATTCAAATGCTCATGCACATATATATCAACAATCATGACACATCCATATTTCACTTTCGTTACTAAGGCTCAAACACAAAGCATTTATTAAACCTTTCCAATTTCGGCTCAATAGCCACACACAAAGAGCATGATTTCAATTGGTTTATAACATAGTCTCTATGCACATTTGACTATCCATCATAGGATGACTAATCATTTCAATATAATTCAAGTAGGGTCATTACTCGAAGACTTACCTCGGATGTTGTCGAACGACTTCAATGGCTATTCAATTACTTTTTCCTTCCCTTTATCGGATTTAGTTCCCCTTTGCTCTTGAGCTTAAGTTCAACAAATTTTAAAATAGTCATTAATCGACTATTCAAGTATTACTTTCAGAATAATATATAAATTGATTCGACTTTCACACACATAGATTATAGTAAGCTTTATAGAAATCAATAAATAATTCATTAGCAAATTTTCATTAATGTTTACAACAAAATCACATATTTACTACGAGCTGTTTTCCCTGAGCAGCAGTCACTAAATTATTTATAACTGGAGCTACAAAACTTCAAATCACTTGCCGTTAATTTTCCCTGAATATAGACTCGTATATCTTCCATCCATAAAATTTTCAGAATTTTAGGCTTGGCCAATCAATACCAGATTTTTCTTAAAGTTTCCCCTGTTTCACTGTTTGACTAATCTGACCACTCTTCACTACGAATCAAATTTCTCATTTTACAGAATTCCAAATGTGTTGTATTTGATTTCATTTGAAACTAGACTCATTAAGGAGTTTAAGCATATAAATTTTATCTTATAATCATTTTTGTACAATTTATAATGATTTCCTAAAAATAGAACAGGGAATCTAGTAGTCATTTTGACTCAGCCCCACAATACTTCAAATATCTCAAGATCGGTAACTCTTTAGTTCTTATAGTTTCTTTTGTAAGAAAATAGACTCTACAAGCTTTAATGACATAATTTACTCAGCTTCTAATTCAACTCCTACAAATTATGGCGATTTTCCAAAATCACCTTACTGCTGCTGTCCCCAAGCAGATTATTACCAAATCAAATACTAACATTTGCATTTCACCTTAATAGCTAGCTTAGCAAACCTTAATTTAACATATAATTCACACATATCACATTCCAAGCATTCACTCTATTCTATCACTTAAGGTACAAACATTACTCAATAACTTCCTAATTCAAGTACACATTCGGCCTTGGTACATAATAAGGTAGTCGATTCCTTTCCCTTTAGCACCCATTGCTCACATATGATTATTTGTATAGCTCAAACACTCATCTATCTTTATCATGAAACAACAAAATTTACCATTGTCAAATACCATAGCCGAATGTCATTAAACCTAAACCACCATGAAAATTTTACTTATCACCCCATACCTTATTATCAAATTGAACTAATTATGCTTATAAAAAAAATATCAAAACCGAAACCTTTTGATAATTAAGTCTCTAATTATTTAGTAGAATTACCCAAACAAAATTTTCTCACATTTAACACTTATATACCAATCAATTGTTGAAGACAAACAAAATCTCATTTCCTCCCTTGACAACCACAACCGAAAGCTCAAACCAACATCTAAAATTCCAAGTTTTCAAATGGGCTAATATGGAACTAGCTAATTGACTTAAACTAAACTTAAAATTTCAAAAACTAACAAAATTTTTACTAACCTTCTCAAGCTTCAAGTGACCGAATGTTTCCCTCCTATCTTCCTTTTTACAATCGGCCAAGAAGAACCAAGGATACAAGCTTTGTTTTCATTACCTTTCTTTTTTCTTTTATTCTTTCTTTTATTCATTATAACTCCAATAACCCAATTTCTTATTATAATATCAAATTCAACAAATATATTGCCCATCATCAATCCATCTTGGCCGGCCACTATAAGGGAATTGGGCAATTTGACATGCAAGTCCACCCTTGTGTTGACATGCACTAATAAGCCCTTTAAAATTAGCCTATCATATTTCACCATGTCTCATGTTGATCCCTATTTAATAATTCCTCATGCAATTGGCAAAATTAGGGAATGAAACTTCCACATATGCATGTACACACACATAATAAACATAGAACATAGCAATTAATTATTTTTATAACTCGGTTTTGTGGTCCCGAAACCACTTCCCGACTAGGGTCAATTTTGGGCTGTCACAAAACCTATCACTACCCTTTTCACTTCTTTGAACCCCTTTCGATTTAATCAAACTTATCCATCCAACTTCTACTTCCAAGACCGAGTAACGAACGTCTCTTCTCGTATATGATCGAGCAACTATGTGAAATCGACTCAATCACCCGAGCTGAATCACATCACTATCCGTCTTTGGTTGTTTCCCTTTTCATTAAGAAATAAGGCTAAATAGTTGTTGAACTCGTTACCACGAGGGTCAATCACTACTTGGGAACAAATGACCAAAAAATTTTTATTAAAATATTTTCCACCGGCTAAAATAGCCAAATTATGTAATGATATCTCTTCTTTTGTGCAGATGGATTTAGAAACACTCTACGATGTATGGGAGAGATACAAGGACCTTTTGAGAAGGTGCCCTCACCATGGGTTACCGCTTTGGCTACAGGTTCAAATCTTCTATAATGGCCTAAATCCTTCGACTCGGCAGAAGATTGATGCAGCCGCTCGAGGAACTATCAATAATAAAACACCTGAGATGACTTACGAATTTATTGAGGAGATGTCACTGAATAACTATCAGTGGCAAGTTATGAGAACAAAGCCGACGAAAGCAGCCGATGTTTTCAACTTCGATGCGGTTACTATGCTATCTAACCAAGTAGAACTCTTAAATAAAATATTAACGGTTTGTGTGGTTCTACTCAGGTACATCCAGTGATAAGGTGTGATTCTAATGGAGGAGGAGCATGCACAGAATATCAACCCTTCAACCCTAGCATCGAGGAGGAACAAGTCTAATATATGGGTAACAATAACTCTAGATCCCAAAATAACCCATATAGTAACACTTATAATGTAGGTTGGAGGAACCATCCCAATTTCTCGTAGGGCAGTCAAGGAAATCAAAGGCTACAACATCCTCCAAGCTTTCAACAACCACCTTACCAGCAAGAAATAAAGCCAAACCTTGAGGAGATGCTAACCAAATTTATCTCGGTGTCAGGAACCTATTTTCAAAATACTGAGACAGCACTTAAGAATCAACAAGCATCTATCCAAGGGCTCGAAACTCAGATTGGACAGCTTGCCAAGTTGATTTCTGAACAACCACAAGGTAGCTTGCCAAACAACATAGAATCTAAACCAAGGGAGCAACTCAACGCGATTACTAGTCAAGATGAGGAAGGGTTAGTCACACTTGAACCAGAACCAAGGCAAGAAACTGAGATAAGCAAAAGCAAAGGTGAGGTAGACCACAATGACCAGAAACCAGTAAGTATAGATTACAAACCTTGTGTGCCACACCCTAATGCGAAAAGGAAAGACCGCTTGATCGTGATTTCCATGTGTGATAAGTTTTATAAATTTATAATGAATCATTCCTGAAACTAACAATTATCATGATGAAGGCGAGTGTAACTATCGAACAGTAGTGCAGTTTGAGCAAGACTGGATTGTCGAACCCAAAGGAACTAAAAGTACTAGTAATGACTGTCTTTTATTATCTAGCCTAAGAATAATGGGGTTTGTTTTAACCAACTAATTAACTAAACTAAGAAATCACAGAAAATAGAATTGGGGAATTACTTTTGGAAAAACGGTTGAATTAAGACAATACCTAAGGAAAAATCCACCTAGACTTCACTTGTTATGACTTGATCATTTGACTTGAATTATGTAACACCCCGAACCCGAAACCGACACCGGAGTCGAACACGAGGTGTTAACTGACTTTAACCCCTTATAAAATTTATTTTCCAGACACTGCCCAATCTGTGTACTAGTCGTTTTAAAATCATATCTTGAGTTTCGTAACTCAAAAATCAGTTTCGTAATTTTCCCAGAAACTAGACTCATGTGCCCATCTATGTATTTTTTCTAGAATTTTGGTCGGGCCAATTAGTACAGTTTATTAGTCAAAGTCTCCCATGTTGCAGGGGTCGACTACACTGACCTTTGCCCATTACGACTTGGATATCTCCCTGCACGGGGCTTCAATACTGATTCCGTTTGTTTCTATGAAAACTAGACTCAGAGAGGAATCGGTACATATATGGTACGACCCCTAATTATCTCTGGTTAATTTATTATGAATTTCCAAAGTCGGAGCAGGGAATCCAGAAACCGTTCTGGCCCTGTCCCACAAAAATCTGATTATCTCTTAATATACTGCCCATATGATCTTTTCGTTACTTCCTCAAGAAAACAGACTCATCGAGCTTCGATTATATAATTTATTCATCAATTAATTCCACTCCTACTATTTTTAGTGATTTTTCAATCTCATGACACTGCTGCTGCCAGCATCTGTTACGAAAGTAACTAGGTCCATTTCATGCCTACCCTTGATCCAACTCAATCGAACATTTGTGCCATTTTCGCATGGCTTAAAGTTTACATGCCAAAGTTCAAACACAACGTAATAGCTTATACATGCCAAAATGTTCTTCTAAGCCAACTAAGAAGAAAGTACCAAAACTTGCTATCCGATGTGATGACTTCGATGACGGCCTGACCCCGCAAAAATAGATGAGTCCAAGCAACCTATTATGGGTGACAAGGAAACACCGAGTGAGTTTATAACTCAGTAAGTCATAAGCAATGCACTACCATCCATCAATAACATTATCACAAGGGAAAACAAAATGGAACGAGGCTAATTACTCCATCCATTCTGAACCATACCATAGTTCCTCCAACCTATCGATTCAATTTCATATCAATTCATGCATTCACATTCCATATACACATCAATAGGACATTGAAGCATTTTCATAAATCAATTTATTTTCGTTACAATCAAACGACTAAACGGCCTTTCACCCATCCTACGATAAATTTTATGTACGTGACTTCAAGTATAGTTCTCACATAGGTTCAAACTTACCGAGCTCAACACCAAGTATAAGCATAGCACCTATTAGCCATGTACTCAAGACACTTACCCGATCCGCTGTCCGCGATCGACTCAATAGTGTCGCACACATAGTGTCCATAATGATTCACGAATGTATATTGAGTCCGCACACTCAGTGCTATATAATCAACTCGCACACTTAGTGCTACGTAATCAAATCGCACACTTAGTGCTACATAGTCAAACTCGCACACTTAGTGCCGCATGGTCAATTCGCACACTTAGTGCATCATATTCATTTCGCACACTTAGTGCAACATAGTCAAATCGCACACTTAGTGCTGTACAATTTAATCCCGCGCACTTAGCGCCAATCTCATGGTCATAAATGGTTATCCCGCACGTTTAGTGCCGAGATCAACAACTCAGTACATCTTACCTCTTTTCTTTCATTCAACAATTTCATCATCACATACGTACATGCATATATATATATATGTATATTTATTCATTCCATTCAGCATCAATACATAAACATTATGACCATTGAAATACTACCAACTACATGCTTAATGACTTACTTTATGTTGGGTAAAATAATTCCGAGTTGGCTACTCGATGACCTTTGATTTCCCCTTGTTGGACGCCTCTCCTTTAGGTTCTTGAGCTTAAATAAATAAATCAACTAGTTTAATTACCTTGCTAGTTATTTATATCCCGTAACATTAATAGTTTCATATCAAAAGAAGCATACGGCAACATTCTATTTCAAGGTACATATTCATAATTCAAATTCGACCATATAAACCAACATCATCCACTTGATCAATTATAAAGAATTAAGGTTAATACCACCATGTGTACTCTATATGGCCCATTATACATAACCAAATTTAACATCATCTATGTATTCACTCATATGGCCGAATATACATACCCCCATATAACATCATTTTCATTCCATTTAACACTTAATTCATCATAAATTTCCCCCTTTGCTCTCTTTTTTTTCTTCATGGCCGAATGCTCCTTCTACTCCTTTTACCTTCACAAAGCATGAATTTCATCATCCAACTTACAAGCTTACAATCTCATGAAGTTTAACCTCATGGTACCTATCAAACTCTCACTCATTAGCTTCTATCATAAACCTCCAACAACACCCGATAAACATATACTTGGGGGTCTATGGTAGAACCAAGAAAGAAACTCATAGATATCAAGATGTGAGCAACTACCATTATTCATCTAAGTTTAGCATGAAACACAATCATCACCCTTATTAATCTTTTATAGCCGAAAACCATACTCACCCCCAAAATCGAAATTTCAACATGGTTTACAAAATCACTTGATAACTCACTCAATATCAACTAAAATTTCAAAAGCTAGTACATACTTCCTTACCTTAATAGTGACTTAAGATGACCGATTGCTCATGTTACCAACAATATTCAAGATTTGAACATGGGCTAAGTAAGGGACTTAGTAACTAGCTTAATACATTCAACAATTTCCAAAAGCTACCATGCATTACATACCTTATTCAAGACTAGAAGGAGTGGCCGAATGTCTTACTTCCCCTTCCCCCTTCTTCTTAGCATTTTCGGCCAAGGATGATAAAAGATGAACAAATTTTTTCTTTCTTCTTTAGAACATTCGGCCAAGGGGAAATGAAGAAAGATGGACACTTTTTTTTTGTTTTTCCTTCTTACTTTCACGGCAAAAGGGGAGGAAAGAAACAATTACCACACATCCTTTCCTTTTTCCATTTCTTTATTCCCCATACTTCTTATTATATTTTATCCTACATACCTCACTAGGCCAACATGTTCCCAACATGTTTCCACCCATAGCATGGCCGGCCACTACATATTAGGGAGGGGGAATTTGACATGCAAGTCCCTTTTCTTCCCCATGCACTAATAGGTCCTCATGCATTGACCTATCACATTTTAAAATTTTCTCATATAAGTCCTATTGACTAAATTCACATGCAATCGACTAAATCGAAGCTTAAAATTTTCACACAATCATGATTACATATTCTAGACAATAAACATCACATCCAAACCTTTCGGTGACTCGGTTTAGCGGTCCCGAAACCACTTCCCGACTAGGGTCAATTTTGGGCTGTTACAACTCTCCCCCACTCAGGAAATTTTCGTCCCCGAAAATCTTACCGGTAAATAGGTTTGGGTATCGTTCTTTCATCGAGCTCTCGGTTTCCCAAGCAGCTTCCTCGATCCCGTGTTTGAGCCATAACACCTTTACTAACGGAACCCTTTTGTTCCGTAACTCCTTCACTTCACGAGCTAGGATACACATCGGCTCTTCTTCATAACTCATATCGGCTCGAATTTCAACCTCCGACGGACTAATTATGTGCGAAGGATCAGATCTATAGCGTCGAAGCATCGAAACATGAAAGACATCGAGTATCCTTTCAAGTTCAGGGGGCAAAATCAATCTATATGCAACCGGCCCCACTCGTTCAGAAATTTCGTACGGCCCAATGAATCTCGGGCTCAACTTGCCTTTACGGCCAAATCTGAGTACCTTTTTCCAAGGCGAAACTTTAAGGAACACTTTATCTCCCACCTGATATTCAATGTCCTTCCGTTTTAAATCCGCATACGATTTTTGACGATCTGTGGCTACCTTCAGACTTTCGCGGATTACCTTTACTTTCTGTTCGGTATCTTTAATCAAATCAACTCCGAAAATTTTACTTTCACCGAGCTCGGTCCAAAACAATGGTGTACGGCATTTACGACCGTACAAAGCCTCGTAAGGTGCCATCTTAATACTTGATTGGAAACTATTGTTGTAAGCGAATTCGATCAAGGGTAAATACCGTTCCCATGAACCACTAAACTCGAGGATGCAACATCTCAACATATCCTCAAGTATCTGAATTATTCGCTCGGATTGACCATCGGTTTGGGGATGAAAAGCGGTGCTAAAATGCAGCTTGGTACCCAAAGCTTCTTGCAATTTCTTCCAAAATCATGAGGTGAATCTCGGATCTCTATCCGACACGATAGAAATAGGTACCCCGTGTAATCTCACAATCTGAGAAACGTACAATTCAGCTAGTCTATCCAATGAAAAATCCGTACGCATGGGAATAAAGTGAGCCGACTTAGTCAGTCTATCAACAACAACCCAAATCGTATCCTTCTTACTTGCTGACAATGGCAGTCCGGACACAAAGTCCATTGTGACTCGATCCCATTTCCACTCGGGTATCATGGTCGGCTGAAGTAATCCTGAAGGCACTTGATGTGCCGCTTTCACTTGTTGACATATCAAACACCTTGGAACAAATTCAGAAATGTCTCATTTCATGCCCGGCCACCAAAATTGACGTTTCAGATTGTTGTACATTTTAGTACTACCCGGGTGGATAGACATTCGGCTACAATGGGCTTCGTTCAGAATCATCGGAATGAGTTCCGAATTCCTTGTTCGGAACACACTCAGCCCGTTTTGCAACCAATTCATCATCAATTTTCTGGGCTTCACGAATTTGATGGATCAATAATGGTTTGGCTTTTAATTCAGCTACTAACACATTGTCGGGTAGAACAGACAAGTGCACATTCATTGCTCGTAAAACAAACAGCGATTTCGGCTTAAGGCGTCCGCAACCACATTAGCCTTTCCCGGGTGGTAATCAATGACAAGCTCGTAATCTTTCAACAACTCAAGCCAACGTCTTTGTCGCAGATTCAAGTCTCGTTGAGTCATCAAATATTTGAGACTTTTGTGATCCGAAAACACATGGCACTTCTCACCAAACAAATAATGTCGCCATATTTTCAATGCAAACACAATGGCGGCTAGTTCGAGATCATGGGTCGGATAATTTCTCTCGTGTGGCTTCAATTGTCTCGACGCATAGGCCACAACTCGACCTTCTTGCATCAATGCGGAACCCAACCCAAGTAGGGATGCGTCACTATAAACGACAAACTCTTTACCCGATTCGGGTTGCACCAAAATTGGAGCTTCAGTCAAATGAGTTTTCAGTTGATCGAAGCTTTTCTGACATCTCTCTGTCCATTCGAACTTAACATCCTTTGAAGTAGCTTCGTCATTGGTGTGGCTATCATCGAGAAACCTTTGACAAATCGTCGGTAATAACCGGCGAGCCCTAGAAAGCTCCGGACTTCGGTAACATTTCTCGGAGGCTTCCAGTTAAGTATGGCTGAAATTTTGCTCGGGTCAACTCGAATACCCGATGCGGATACCACATGACCCAAGAAGCTAACCTCTCTTAACCAGAACTCACACTTACTGAACTTAGCATATAACTGCTTATCCCGCAAAATTGCAACACTAGCCTCAAATGCTCAGCATGTTCGGTCTCCTCTCTTGAATAGACCAAGATGTCATCAATAAACACAATACGAACCGATCCAATTACGGCCTGAAGATCCGATTCATCAAATCCATAAACACCGCAGGGCATTAGTGAGCCCAAACGGCATCACTAAGAACTCGTAGTGACCGTACCTCGTTCTGAAAGCAGTTTTGGGTACGTCCGAATCTCGAATCCGCAACTGATAATAACCGATCTCAAATCTATCTTTGAAAACACCGATGCTCCTTTAATTGATCAAACAAATCATCAATACGCGGTAACGGATACTTATTCTTTATCGTCACTTTATTTAGTTGACGATAGTCAATGCACCACCTCATGGTTCCGTCCTTCTTTTCACGAACAATACTGGTGCACCCCAAGGTGAGAAACTTGGTCGAGCGAAACCTCTATCCGTCAATTCTTGCAACTGAGCTTTCAACTCTTTTAACTCGGTTAGTGCCATACGATACGGAGCGATCGAAATTGGCGTAGTTCTAGGTACAAGCTCAATACCAAACTCTACCTCCCGAACAGGTGGCAAACCCGGTAATTCTTCAGGAAAAACATCCGGGTATTCACAAACCACCAGCACCGATTCGGGTTTCTTTTCTAACTCCTTGTCATCAAGTACATACGCGAGGTATGCTTCGCACCCTTCCTTACATATTTCTGGCCAACATTGCTGATATTACAGCTGGCAACCCCCTTAAGTCCGCAGACTCAACTCGGATTATTCGTTATTTGCGCACCTCAAATCGATAGTCTTGCTTTTGCAATTCACAACCGCATCATGCGCGGTTAACCAATCCAAACCAAGAATAACATCAAACTCGTCGAACGGCAAAAGCATCAAATCGGCCGGAAAACAGGATTCTCGGATTATTAGAGGGCATCTCTTACACACTTTATCAACAAGTACACATTGACCCAAAGGGTTGATACTCGAATTACGAGCTCAGTAGACTCAACAGGTAGAGTCTTACTGGTTGCTAAGGTTTCGCATACATATGAATGAGTAGAACCAGGGTCAATCAATGCAATCACATTAGTATCAACGAGAGTGAAGGTACCAGTGATGACGTCGGCGGAGGATGCCTCCTCTCGTGCGCGAATGGCATATGCTCTAGCAGGAGTACGGTTCTCGGCTCGATCGGCCGTATCAGAGGCCCCCTCTGACTACCACCCCTGCCTCCTAAATTCTCGGTGGTCTACCTCTAGATGTCACTCCACTAGGTCTTGCACTTGAATTTTATTCTTCTCATCCAGCTCCGTGCAATTCTAATGAAGTGGTCCTTCGAACCGCATCCGTAACAGGCCCTGCTAGTAGACTTGCCCCAACATTCATCTAGGTGTCGTCTTCCACATTGGGGACATTCAGGTTTCTCGTGACGATTATTGCCCCACTAGCTACCGAAGTAGCTCGGGAGCCCATCGATGGTCTTGCCCTGATGGAAATTCCCGCAGTCGCCCTCGACTTATTAATGTCCTCCCTGAACTCTTACAGCTGAGACGGAGCTTTACCCGTCGATCTTTTACGATAATCTCTAGCTTCAAATTCGCCTTCCTCTTCTCCTTTCCAAGTTCTTCCGCCTTGCAGGCTCGTTCGACTAGTGTTACGAATTCTTTATTTCCAAATACCATTAGTAGCTTAAATCTTCATTCATCCTTCCTCGAATCTTTTGCACATAGCAACCTCGTCAGCTACACATCTCGGCATACCTACTGAGTCTACGAATTCATGTTCGTATTCAGATACAGTCATACGGCCTTGCTTGAGTTCCAAGAACTCTTATGCTTCTGATCAATGAACCGTTGGCTAATAAATTTCTTTCGGAATTCCGTTTGAAAGAAGTCCAAGTTACTCGTCGTTTGGGACTATGGAAATCAAGGTCCTCCACCAATAGTAGGCTGAGTCTCGCAACAAAGATACAGCACATTTTAGACATTCGTCGGGTGTGCATGACAATTCATCGAACACCCGAAGGTGTTATCAAGCCAGAACTCAGCCCTTTCGGCATCATCAGTTACTATGGCCTTGAACTCTCGGCCCACGCTTCCTAATCAAGTCTACAGGTGGCTTACTCAGCCTCACAGGATCAGCGACTGATGGCATTACAGGCTCTTGGGGTGGATTATTCAAATTTGGGAATTGTTGGTCAGCCGGGTTGGTTCGGGCATATTGCGCGACCCACTCATTCATCATGGTAAAGAGGCTTGTTTAGCCCCCTCACCTTGATTATTCGCAGATGACTGAGGTTCAACAGGCGGCGTCCCTTGTGCAGGAGCAGCCGCTACGCTCTCAACGTCATCCGCTAGGGTTCTTTCTTCACCGGGGTCCATTACTAATCAAAAAAAACATTTCAACGTCGGAAGTCATCACATTTAAACATTACATTCGGCATGTATAGCTAGACTCATACGCGCTATGGTAGTCTAGAACCGACTAACCATAGCTCGATACCAATCAAATGTAACACCCCGAACCGAAACGACACCGAGTCGAACACGAGGTGTTACTGACTTAACCTTATAAATTTATATTAGACACTGCCAATCTGTGTACTAGTCGTTTTAAAATATATCTTGAGTTTCGTAACTCAAAAATCAGTTTGTATTTTCCAGAACTAGACTCATGTGCCATCATGTATTTTTTTCTAGAATTTTTGGCGGGCCATTAGTACGTTTATTAGTCAAATCTCCATGTTGAGGTCGACTACATGACTTGCCATTACGACTTGGATTCCTACACGGGGCTTCAATACTGATTCCGTTTGTTTTATAAAACTAGACTCAATAGAATGAATAATGACACCCTAATTATCTCTGATTTATAGAATTTATAAAGTGGAGCAGGGAATCCAGAAATCGTTCTGCCTGTCCACAAAAATCTGATATCTCTTAATATACTGCCCAATAATCTTTTCGTTACTTCTCAAGAAAAAGATCATCGAGCTTCGATTACATAATTATCACAATTAATTCCACTCCTCTATTTTAGTGATTTTCAATCCATGACATGCTGCTGCAGCATCTGTACGAAATAATAGGATCCATTAATCATGAACATACCACTTAGAATCACAAACTAACAATCAGAAAACATTTAGTAAAGAACC